>NC_090248.1:6245790-6275790 GCF_037325665.1 Littorina saxatilis | reverse complement strand
AGCTTCACTCAAGATTTATTTTTAAATAACGTTTATTCAGCACATGGGGCTGATCAAAAACACATTTAAAAGTTTCCATTTCTCAGATGAATTATAGATGTAAGAATCCTTGCGAATGGACGTTAGCAGAGAATGCCCTCATTCCTTGCAGTGTTATGGCGCAAGCTGATCGAGAGGAACCGCGGTGTGCTGACCAACGCTCTGGACATCAGCTCGCTAGCCAAGGTCACGGACGGCTACACACCGGGTCACATGGTCACCGCTGTCCACCAAGTTCTGACCGACCGCCGCATTCAGCTGCTGTCCAAGAAGCCGCTGCAGAGTGTGGAATTTGTAGCGCCCCTCGCTCGCATTGACCCCATTTATAAGGAGGAGGAAGAGGCATTTAAGGTATGAGTTGTGACAAGAGTGAAGTGAAGTCCGAAAAATTGAAATCTTTATTTTTTTTATCTCTCTCTTTCTCTCTTTCATTCTTTCTTTCTTATTCTCTGCCTCTTTCATTTTCTTATTCTCTGCCTCTTTTATTATTTCTTTCTTATTCTCTGCCTCTTTCTTTCTTATTCTCTGCCTCTTTCTTTCTTTCTTTCTTATTCTCTGCCTCTTTCATTTTCTTATTCTCTGCCTCTTTCTTTCTTATTCTCTGCCTCTTTCATTTTCTTATTCTCTGCCTCTTTCTTTCTTATTCTCTGCCTCTTTCTTTCTTTCTTTCTTATTCTCTGCCTCTTTCATTTTCTTATTCTCTGCCTCTTTCTTTCTTATTCTCTGCCTCTTTCTTTCTTTCTTTCTTTCTTTCTTATTCTCTGCCTCTTTCATTCTTTCTTTCTTATTCTCTGCCTCTTTCTTTCTTATTCTCTGCCTCTTTCATTTTCTTATTCTCTGCCTCTTTTATTATTTCTTTCTTATTCTCTGCCTCTTTCTTTCTTATTCTCTGCCTCTTTCTTTCTTTCTTTCTTATTCTCTGCCTCTTTCTTTCTTTCTTTCTTATTCTCTGCCTCTTTCTTTCTTATTCTCTGCCTCTTTCATTCTTATTCTCTGCCTCTTTCTTTCTTTCTTATTCTCTGCCTCTTTCTTTCTTATTCTCTGCCTCTTTCATTCTTTCTTTCTTATTCTCTGCCTCATTCTTTCTTTCTTTCTTATTCTCTGCCTCATTCTTTCTTATTCTCTGCCTCTTTCATTCTTTCTTTCTTATTCTCTGCCTCTTTCTTTCTTTCTTTCTTTCTTATTCTCTGCCTCTTTCTTTCTTTCTTTCTTATTCTCTGCCTCTTTCTTTCTTTCTTTCTTATTCTCTGCCTCTTTCTTTCTTTCTTTCTTAATCTCTGCCTCATTCTTTCTTATTCTCTGCCTCTTTCTTTCTTTCTTTCTTATTCTCTGCCCCTTTCTTTCTTTCTTATTCTCTGCCTCTTTCTTTCTTTCTTTCTTATTCTCTGCCTCTTTCTTTCTTTCTTTCTTATTCTCTGCCTCTTTCTTTCTTTCTTTCTTATTCTCTGCCTCTTTCATTCTTTCTTTCTTATTCTCTGCCTCTTTCATTCTTTCTTTCTTATTCTCTGCCTCTTTCATTCTTTCTTTCTTATTCTCTGCCTCTTTCTTTCTTTCTTTCTTATTCTCTGCCTCTTTCTTTCTTTCTTTCTTATTCTCTGCCTCTTTCTTTCTTATTCTCTGCCTCTTTCATTCTTTCTTTCTTATTCTCTGCCTCTTTCTTTCTTATTCTCTGCCTCTTTCTTTCTTTCTTTCTTATTCTCTGCCTCATTCTTTCTTATTCTCTGCTTCTTTCTTTCTTATTCTCTGCCTCTTTCATTCTTTCTTTCTTATTCTCTGCCTCTTTCTTTCTTATTCTCTGCCTCTTTCTTTCTTATTCTCTGCCTCTTTCTTTCTTATTCTCTGCCTCTTTCATTCTTTCTTTCTTATTCTCTGCCTCTTTCTTTCTTTCTTTCTTATTCTCTGCCTCTTTCTTTCTTATTCTCTGCCTCTTTCATTCTTATTCTCTGCCTCTTTCTTTCTTTCTTTCTTATTCTCTGCCTCTTTCTTTCTTTCTTTCTTATTCTCTGCCTCTTTCTTTCTTTCTTTCTTATTCTCTGCCTCTTTCTTTCTTATTCTCTGCCTCTTTCTTTCTTATTCTCTGCCTCTTTCTTTCTTTCTTTCTTATTCTCTGCCTCTTTCTTTCTTATTCTCTGCCTCTTTCTTTCTTATTCTCTGCCTCTTTCTTTCTTTCTTTCTTATTCTCTGCCTCTTTCTTTCTTTCTTTCTTATTCTCTGCCCCTTTCTTTCTTATTCTCTGCCTCATTCTTTCTTTCTTTCTTATTCTCTGCCTCTTTCATTCTTATTCTCTGCCTCTTTCTTTCTTTCTTATTCTCTGCCTCTTTCTTTCTTTCTTTCTTATTCTCTGCCTCATTCTTTCTTTCTTTCTTATTCTCTGCCTCTTTCTTTCTTTCTTTCTTATTCTCTGCCTCATTCTTTCTTATTCTCTGCTTCTTTCTTTCTTATTCTCTGCCTCTTTCATTCTTTCTTTCTTATTCTCTGCCTCATTCTTTCTTATTCTCTGCCTCTTTCTTTCTTATTCTCTGCCTCTTTCTTTCTTTCTTTCTTATTCTCTGCCTCTTTCTTTCTTTCTTTCTTATTCTCTGCCCCTTTCTTTCTTATTCTCTGCCTCTTTCTTTCTTTCTTTCTTATTCTCTGCCTCTTTCTTTCTTATTCTCTGCCTCTTACTTTCTTTCTTTCTTATTCTCTGCCCCTTTCTTTCTTATTCTCTGCCTCTTTCTTTCTTTCTTTCTTATTCTCTGCCTCTTTCTTTCTTTCTTTCTTATTCTCTGCCTCTTTCTTTCTTTCTTTCTTTCTTATTCTCTGCCTCTTTCTTTCTTTCTTTCTTATTCTCTGCCTCTTTCTTTCTTTCTTTCTTATTCTCTGCCTCTTTCATTCTTTCATTTTCTTATTCTCTGCCTCTTTCTTTCTTTCTTTCTTATTCTCTGCCTCTTTCATTTTCTTATTCTCTGCCTCTTTCTTTCTTATTCTCTGCCTCTTTCTTTCTTTCTTTCTTTCTTTCTTATTCTCTGCCTCTTTCTTTCTTATTCTCTGCCTCTTTCATTTTCTTATTCTCTGCCTCTTTCTTTCTTATTCTCTGCCTCTTTCATTTTCTTATTCTCTGCCTCTTTCTTTCTTTCTTTCTTATTCTCTGCCTCTTTCTTTCTTTCTTTCTTATTCTCTGCCTCTTTCTTTCTTATTCTCTGCCTCTTTCTTTCTTTCTTTCTTATTCTCTGCCTCTTTCATTCTTATTCTCTGCCTCTTTCTTTCTTTCTTATTCTCTGCTTCTTTCTTTCTTATTCTCTGCCTCTTTCATTCTTTCTTTCTTATTCTCTGCCTCATTCTTTCTTTCTTTCTTATTCTCTGCCTCATTCTTTCTTATTCTCTGCCTCTTTCATTCTTTCTTTCTTATTCTCTGCCTCTTTCTTTCTTTCTTTCTTATTCTCTGCCTCTTTCTTTCTTTCTTTCTTATTCTCTGCCTCTTTCTTTCTTTCTTTCTTATTCTCTGCCTCTTTCTTTCTTTCTTTCTTAATCTCTGCCTCATTCTTTCTTATTCTCTGCCTCTTTCTTTCTTTCTTTCTTATTCTCTGCCCCTTTCTTTCTTTCTTATTCTCTGCCTCTTTCATTCTTTCTTTCTTATTCTCTGCCTCTTTCTTTCTTTCTTTCTTTCTTATTCTCTGCCTCTTTCTTTCTTATTCTCTGCCTCTTTCATTCTTATTCTCTGCCTCTTTCATTCTTTCTTTCTTATTCTCTGCCTCTTTCATTCTTTCTTTCTTATTCTCTGCCTCATTCTTTCTTTCTTTCTTATTCTCTGCCTCTTTCTTTCTTTCTTTCTTATTCTCTGCCTCTTTCATTCTTTCTTTCTTATTCTCTGCCTCTTTCTTTCTTTCTTTCTTTCTTTCTTATTCTCTGCCTCTTTCTTTCTTATTCTCTGCCTCTTTCATTCTTTCTTTCTTATTCTCTGCCTCTTTCTTTCTTTCTTTCTTTCTTATTCTCTGCCTCTTTCTTTCTTATTCTCTGCCTCTTTCATTCTTATTCTCTACCTCTTTCTTTCTTTCTTTCTTATTCTCTGCCTCTTTCTTTCTTTCTTTCTTATTCTCTGCCTCTTTCTTTCTTTCTTTCTTATTCTCTGCCTCTTTCTTTCTTATTCTCTGCCTCTTTCTTTCTTATTCTCTGCCTCTTTCTTTCTTTCTTTCTTATTCTCTGCCTCTTTCTTTCTTATTCTCTGCCTCTTTCTTTCTTATTCTCTGCCTCTTTCTTTCTTTCTTTCTTATTCTCTGCCTCTTTCTTTCTTTCTTTCTTATTCTCTGCCCCTTTCTTTCTTATTCTCTGCCTCTTTCTTTCTTTCTTTCTTATTCTCTGCCTCTTTCTTTCTTATTCTCTGCCTCTTTCTTTCTTTCTTTCTTATTCTCTGCCTCTTTCTTTCTTTCTTTCTTATTCTCTGCCTCTTTCTTTCTTTCTTTCTTATTCTCTGCCTCTTTCTTTCTTTCTTTCTTATTCTCTGCCTCATTCTTTCTTATTCTCTGCTTCTTTCTTTCTTATTCTCTGCCTCTTTCTTTCTTTCTTTCTTATTCTCTGCCTCTTTCTTTCTTATTCTCTGCCTCTTTCTTTCTTATTCTCTGCCTCTTTCTTTCTTTCTTTCTTATTCTCTGCCTCTTTCTTTCTTTCTTTCTTATTCTCTGCCCCTTTCTTTCTTATTCTCTGCCTCTTTCTTTCTTTCTTTCTTATTCTCTGCCTCTTTCTTTCTTATTCTCTGCCTCTTTCTTTCTTTCTTTCTTATTCTCTGCCCCTTTCTTTCTTATTCTCTGCCTCTTTCTTTCTTTCTTTCTTATTCTCTGCCTCTTTCTTTCTTTCTTTCTTATTCTCTGCCTCTTTCTTTCTTTCTTTCTTTCTTATTCTCTGCCTCTTTCTTTCTTTCTTTCTTATTCTCTGCCTCTTTCTTTCTTTCTTTCTTATTCTCTGCCTCTTTCATTCTTTCTTTCTTATTCTCTGCCTCTTTCTTTCTTTCTTTCTTATTCTCTGCCTCTTTCTTTCTTATTCTCTGCCTCTTTCTTTCTTATTCTCTGCCTCTTTCTTTCTTTCTTTCTTTCTTATTCTCTGCCTCTTTCTTTCTTTCTTTCTTATTCTCTGCCTCTTTCTTTCTTATTCTCTGCCTCATTCTTTCTTATTCTCTGCTTCTTTCTTTCTTATTCTCTGCCTCTTTCATTCTTTCTTTCTTATTCTCTGCCTCATTCTTTCTTTCTTTCTTATTCTCTGTCTCTTTCTTTCTTTCTTTCTTTCTTATTCTCTGCCTCTTTCATTCTTATTCTCTGCCTCTTTTATTATTTCTTTCTTATTCTCTGCCTCTTTCTTTCTTATTCTCTGCCTCTTTCTTTCTTTCTTTCTTATTCTCTGCCTCTTTCTTTCTTTCTTTCTTATTCTCTGCCTCTTTCTTTCTTTCTTTCTTATTCTCTGCCTCTTTCATTCTTTCTTTCTTATTCTCTGCCTCTTTCTTTCTTTCTTTCTTATTCTCTGCCTCTTTCTTTCTTATTCTCTGCCTCTTTCATTCTTATTCTCTGCCTCTTTCTTTCTTTCTTTTTTTGCTTTTGTTTTTAAACCAATACCCTTTATGCATTTTGGTTTTCTTTGCAGACTTGGTATGCCAAGACGCCGCTTGGCAAGAAACGCGTCAAGGCAGCACAGGCTGATGACGATGATATGGGAAAAGACAAGAAAGGAAAGAAAGGCAAGAAGGGAAAAAAGGGAAAGAAAGGAAAGGGGAAGGGAAAGGGGAAAGGGAAAAAGAAAGGGAAAAAGAAGAAGAAGAAGTAAGATGTAAAACGTGTCAAAGGGGGAGTAAACTGAAGCAGTGGTTTACTTACACTTTTGTCACACAATTTTGGGAGGAAAGAAAAAATGGATTGAAAAAGTGACAAAGAAAATACTTTTGATGGTGAAATGAAAAGAGCAAGCAAATATGTGTGTGGACGTGTTATCAGACATGTACAAAACAAACAAAACAATTGTAAGGAAGTGACTTTTGTCGGTATGTGATACTATCTGTTACTGTATGTTATGTTTGGAGAAAACAGATTCACGCTTATACTATCTGTTACTCATAACATGTATGTTATGTTTGGAGAAAACTGGTTCATGCTTTTTTTTTTTAAATTTTTTGTTGTTGATATTGTTGTCAGTTATTTTTATCACCTTCACTTTTTTTTTGGGGGGGGGGAGGGGGGGGTGAGGGGGGGGGGGGGTGTCAAGATGGTTGTTTTGTTTAATTATGTTTTGTTTTGTTTTGTTTTGTGGTCAGATTCAGTCAGATGTTTTGGGTGTATTTGTGATAAAAAAAAGTTTGAATGGAATTCAAGTACATGCACTGTCCCTAATCATGCATTTCTTAGATGTACAGGTATTTTGTGTGTAACATTTGTTATCAATTCACACAGAGGTCTTTCTGAGCAATTTCAAGAAATTAAGATTTCTAATGTATATTGTTTAAATCTTTAAGTTAATGTGTATCAGTTGCATGTTGAGTAGATGTATTCATGTGCTCTTTTCTTATTCTGCCATTCCCATGCAAAACAAAATTGTGATGGTGAATTTATGTTTATTTTAACTGAAATTGTACAGCTGTTAATTGTTAAAATCACATCTTCTCATTTTCAACATTTTGTGCTTCCTAAATGTGACGTTACAGATGAGAAGAAGAAGAAAAAGAAGTAAATCTTGGAGACACCGCGTCAGTACAAAATGTAAATTGCATGTGAGAATTGTGTTTGTTTAACAGTTAACATGATCTTTTTAATTAGATTCTATTGCCACCAAACAATCTACAAAAACCATCACATACTGAGTTTCAGGCACTTTTCAGTGAGCACGAAAGACATTTTGTGTAAATATTGTGGAAAATATACAAATGACTTTGAAATGGTCCATCAGAATTTACAAAGCAGAGTTCTAAAAGCTAGAAATACTGTTAAAAGAATCAACTAATACTGAAATCTGCTTGAATTCATGTTTATATATCTTTCTTTCACCCATAACTGAAAGCTATTCCCAAATTTAAAGAGAGTTTTAATATTTAGGTCCCCAGGATTTTTGTCAAATTGTGAACTGGTGGTAATAGTGTCTTTTAACTGGAAAACTTGGCATGTATGTTTTTTTTTAATGAAATTCTAACATATGATAACAGTTGTGGAGTGCTATTTGTTCTGAATCTGCGCTTTCATTTCTAATATATTTGTGTGTTACTTTCGAACCTAATGTTTTCATCTTTCAGGAAATACAAATCAGGGAGTATTGAGTTTTGTAGGAAAAATTCAGAGAAAGTTTGCATGAAAAAATCAACAGCATTATTTGATTACTTTGATTGGAGGAATTTGAGCATGGAAAGGAAGGATTTTATTTTATTGCTTTTAATTTTATTTATTTTTTCCATTCCTTTTTTTCTTTTTTTAAAAGTAAAATGTTATTATTAAAATGCTAGAATTTTTTTCTGTGATATGTTGACACTGTATGTGATGTTATTTAATCTTGTATATACTGAGTAAACTGACTTGACATGATGGATTTGAAGTGTGTATTAATACAGGTGTGCTTAATATATGTGTGTTGTGTGTGTGTGTGTGTGTGTGTGTGACAATGTGTGTTGTGTGTTGTGTGTGTGTGTGTGTGTGACGATGTGTGTGTGTGTGTGTGTGTGTGTGTGTGATACCTAACATAAAACAATAACAATTTGATCAACAGTGTACTTTTATTCCTGTCTTTAAGACTTTCCTTGCTTATTCTGGCCGCACAAACAAAGCAGAAGTCCTTTTGTGCCAGGGCTTCTGTGTTGTTGACACATTGATTTCCAGTGTTTTAACAAATTTGACCATTGAGTAACAAACAGACTTCTCTAATGAACATTGCTGTCTTGAGAAAAAAAAAGTCCACTTTCCATTAGGTGTTGGGGTGTATTATGACCATTACATAAAATTGTGCATTTGTTCTTCTTACTTGTAAAATGAATATATATTTTGTTATCTCCGTCTTGGTGTGAAGGTGTATTTATCCTGACTTCCTTGTCTTTTTATTATCATTCTTTATCAGTGTAATTAAGACGCTTTTGCATAAATGCATTTTTGGATAAACATTTAATTGTCCTAATTACCACATTGCCATGGGCAGCTGCATACAGTCTTCAAGGGATACAGCTGTATCCAGAGTGTCCCAACATACAGGGGTTAATGAGGTGTGCAGAGTATAATATAATATTAATGTTGTAGTATAATATAATATTAATGTTGTAGTATTTCGTTTGTCTTTAGGTTACATGCACCACCACTGACATTTCTCAATGTGAGATCATAAAGTTTATTTGATTTGATTTGATTTGATTTGAGAGTCAAACCTGTCATGTTGACAGTGGATCTGCATCAGTACAAATGTTTCTTAGAGAGCTGGTGGTACATTTTAATATCTCTAATTAACACTGAAGGCTTCTCAAGATCGCGTGTAAGCATCCAGACAGAGAAACCTGCTAATGCAACGGAATCTTTAAAGTTTGAGTTTGATACTGTTTACTGATCTGTTGTCATTGACAACTGCACAGTGGAACTATTTTTTCATTTTTATTTTTTCAGTACCTCCAAACATTTGAGGAAATCAGTTCGTAAAAGGAAGGGAACAAATCTTAAAATGGAGGTCAAATAACGTATTTAAAAAAAAAAATCACACAAAAAATAAAGTGTTATGAGGGAGGAGGTCTGAAATTGTAGAGTCAAGAAAAAGGAAGGGGGGGGGGGGGGGACGTCTCACACCAGACCAATACGACTACCGTCCTGTAGCGTTACGCAGGGTCAAACCACATGCAGCTGCATGAGTTGCGCCGAAGGCGGGCCCGGGTAGCTCAGGTGGTAGAGAACTGCCATGGACTCGTGATCCTGGGGTCGCAGGTTTGAATCCGGGCCGGGATGGGTCAAATTTATGTGCAGACCTAGAGACGATATCCATGTCCAACCCCCGTGTCACCACTGGACCTCGCTCATTCTACCATAAGTGCATACGGCGGATACCACCTAAACTCGCATAAATTAACATGTGTATCTCATCTAGGAAGTCGGGGTAAAACCCAGGAGCATGCCGCGCCCCTGATGGCTTTGCAGTGAGGGCTGAAAACTTGAATTCCTCTCGAGTTGCGCTGAGGATGAGAGCTGCATAAAATAATCCAAAAACGTCAGAGCACAATGTTTTCACTGACGCGAATTTAAATAAACATGATTTGACCTGACAGGTACGGCTTCACAATTAATTTGATCTTGTGGATATGTCTGACTTGAAGCCAGTGGCTCACCGACATATGGGCGTTTTGACTTGCAGCGTACGAGAAGAAAACAGTCTGAAGGAGAAAGGCCCTTACCAGGGAAGAGCAATAATATTACTATCCTATGCCTTGCGTGTTGTGCGTGACCAAAATTTAACACAAATACGCAACAAAAAAACACGCACGAAAGCGCACGCTGCAGACACACACACACACACACACACACACACACACACACACACACACACACACACACACACGCGCGCGCGCGCGCGCACACACACACACACACACACACACACACACACACACACACACACACACACACGCAATCACTCTTAAGTTACACGGACATGCCAAGATGCAGCATGATAATTGTGCTCCCTGACCATCATGAAAAATGAAACCGACATCAACATTGCCCGTATTCTAAATGAACATTCTAAAAGCCAAATCTTAAAACGTTTGGAGGAAGTTTTAATTCTCCCAACATTAAAAAAAAAATGTTTACTTATACAGTTTCAGCTATACTCAGATTCCGCTTGCAACCACAAGGGCGCCTTGACAATTGCGAGGATGAAAAGAAGAGTGTCGGAGACAGTAGCCAAGACGGACACACATCTACATCCTTCCTCTGGAATTGGTCCAAGAAACCGCATGCAGCAAACAACAGACAACGATTTGGAATTGGTTGTGGTTTTATTTTAAGCCAAGTTATTTTCAAGAAAAAAGAGAGAACTTTATGGTGCGCACCTTTTGACATGTGCGTACTTTTTCTTGCAGTTATCAGTAAATTGTAAAAATATTGAACACGGACAACTTGACTGGACTCTTATTTTCTATGTAGGCTACATTGTGTAAACTGTTTTAACTTTCTAACCATTTTTCAACACACAAAAAGACGAAGAAGGCTTTAGAGTCGGAATTCATGGATGACAATGAGATACTCACTTTCTTTACGCCCCCAGCCACTATTTAGGCTTAGCTTTCAGATCAAACTAAAGGGACCCCCCCCCCCTCTCCCTGTTTCGAGTTTAGAAAAATGGTGACCTTTATTTGAATAACTAAAATGTAATCATACTATAAATTGATCAATAGATAAAATGATATCAAGAAAGAATAGAATTGGGCGAACGTTTCACATACTAAATGGCAAATGCACCAACGTGGTGTTGTGTATGTTTATTATCGTGTAACAGTATTGCAATTTTGCTAAAAATGCATTTAGAAAAATAGAATGAAGCAGAACCTGCAAAGCATGCAGCTACATGCAGGGATATCCTCGAGGTGTACTTACTGTGTGATGATAACTTTTGTTTGTTTTATTAAATAAAAGCTTGGAGTGATATTGTGTCCGTGTGTGTGTGTGTGTGTGTATGTGTGTATGTGTGTATGTGTATGTGTGTGTGTATGTATGTATGTCTGTGTGTTTATGTGTGAGTGTTTGCAAGGGTGTGTGTGTCCGTCTGTCTTTGTGCGTATGAGTGTGTGTTTTGTGTGTATGATTTGTTTGACTGAGTCGTGTGTGTGCGATTGAGTGTGTGTGTGTGTGTGTGACTTGGGGTGTGTTTGTGTGTGTGAGGGAGAGAGAGAGAGAGAGAGAGAGAGAGAGAGAGAGAGAGAGAGAGAGAGAGAGAGAGAGCGGATGTGTCCTTTGCTGGGGGTATGCAGTACCTTGACATTGCATTACCTAATTAAAGGTTGCTCAGCAATTTTGTGTGTGTTTTTGTTTCCGTTTTGTATGAAATATTGATTTTAAATCTACAATTCTTCAATTCATAGTCACTGTTATTTCGCATTAAACTGAACGACTTATAACATTACAGTTTGATCATTTTACTTACCCCGCACTGTTTTTGCGTCGTTTGGACACTTCTTCGGAGTACGATATAATTTTAACACTTTCTACCCCACCTATATTGACCAAGTTTTTTTTTAGCCGAGACCAGCTGTGCTGCAGCAGGTCACTCAGAATCGTAGTAACTGTGTAGAACTGTGTATCAACTCGCTGGAATACCGACGTTAGGTCAGGAAGCGACTGAAGTGACTGTGTGTACGGATATATATCCGTCCCAGGTCAGATAGAGCCATATGAGTGGGTACGGATATATCCGTACCTGGGAGACAATGAGTTAAACTATATCTGTGGTTTTTTACATTTAATCAAGTTATGACTAAATGTTTTAACATCGAGGGGGGAATCGAGACGAGGGTCGTGGTGTATGTGTGTCTGTGCGTGTGTGTGTGTGTGTGTGTGTGTGTGTGTGTGTGTGTGTGTGTGTGTGTGTGTGTGTGTGTGTGTAGAGCGATTCAGACTAAACTACTGGACCGATCTTTATGAAATGTGACATGAGAGTTTCTGGGTATGAAATCCCCGAACGTTTTTTTCGTTTTTTTGATAAATGTCTTTGATGACGTCATATCCGGCTTTTCGTGAAAGTTGAGGCGGCACTGTCACGCCCTCATTTTTCAACCAAATTGATTGAAATTTTGGTCAAGCAATCTTCGACGAAGACCGGACTTCGGTATTGCATTTCAGCTTGGTGGCTTAAAAAATTAATTAATGACTTTGGTCATTAAAAATCTGAAAATTGTAAAAAAAAATAAAAATTTATAAAACGATCCAAATTTACGTTCATCTTATTCTCCATCATTTTCTGATTCCAAAAACATATAAATATGTTATATTTGGATTAAAAACAAGCTCTGAAAATTAAATATATAAAAATTATTATCAAAATTAAATTGTCGAAATCAATTTAAAAACACTTTCATCTTATTCTTTGTCGGTTCCTGATTCCAAAAACATATAGATATGATATGTTTGGATTAAAAACACGCTCAGAAAGTTAAAACAAAGAGAGGTACAGAAAAGCGTGCTATCCTTCTTTGCGCAACTACTACCCCGCTCTTCTTGTCAATTTCACTGCCTTTGCCATGAGCGGTGGACTGACGATGCTGCGAGTATACGGTCTTGCTGAAAAATGGCATTGCGTTCAGTTCATGGCGATCTTAAGAACGCTGTGGTTCAGTTTCATTCTGTGAGTTCGACAGCTACTTGACTAAATGTTGTATTTTCGCCTTACGCGACTTGTTACATTTAGTCAAGTTTTGACTAAATGTTTTAACATAGAGGTGTAATCGAGACGAGGGTCGTGGTGTATGTGTGTGTGTGTGTGTGTGTCTGTGTGTGTGTGTGTGTGTGTGTGTGTGTGTGTGTGTGTGTGTGTGTGTGTGTGTGTGTGTGTGTGTGTCTGTCTGTCTTTCTGTGTGTGTGTGTAGAGCGATTCAGACTAAACTACTGAACCGATCTTTGTGAAATTTGACATGAGAGTTCCTGGGAATGATATCCCCGGACGTTTTTTTCTTTTTTTCGATAAATACCTTTGATGACGTCATATCCGGCTTTTTGTAAAAGTTGAGGTGGCACTGTCACACCCTCATTTTTCAATCAAATTGATTGCAATTTTGGCCAAGCAATCTTCGACGAAGGCCGGACTTCGGTATTGCATTTCAGCTTGGTGGCTTAAAAATTAATTAATGACTTTGGTCATTAAAAATCTGAAAATTGTAAAAAAAAAATTGTTTTTATAAAACGATCCAAATTTACATTTATCTTATTCTTCATCATTTTCTGATTCCCAAAACATATACATATGTTATATTTGGATTAAAAACAAGCTCTGAAAATTAAAAATATAAAAATTATGATTAAAATTAAATTTCCGAAATCGTTTTAAAAACTATTTCATCTTATTCCTTGTCGGTTCCTGATTCAAAAAACATATATATGATATGTTTGGATTAAAAACACGCTCAGAAAGTTAAAACGACGTGAGGCAGTACAGTAAAGCGTGCTATGAAGCACAGCGCAACCGCTACTGCGCCAAACAGGCTCGTCACTTTCACTGCCTTTTGCACTAGCGGCGGACTACGTTCAGTTTCATTCTGTGGGTTCCACAGCTTGACTAAATGTAGTAATTTCGCCTTAAGCGACTTGTTAGGAAATATATATATCTAAATGTATTCAGAAGTGATTAATTTCGTCATTTATCAAAGATTCATTCGCTTGTGACTTCCTAGCAAGCGGCGGCACATTGATCTGTGCACGTGGTAGGGGGACTTGGGGGCTCGAGTTCGCGGGGGCGGCGTGGCCGAGGACCGAAGACCGTTGGGTCGATACTGATGATATTATGAACGTTTTGTTTTGTTTTGTCAAATTAAACGTTCGAACTACTTACCTTTCTTGTTTTGATTATGCTTATACTGTAACTGATATCACAGTAGATTCAGGCTTATAGGTCTAATAGATGATTCCGCCAAAGGAGGGAGATGCCTTCAACTTCTCCATTTGCGAACAAACATGTGCTAGATTTGTGAGCTAAATGCTCAATAGATCCGTTATAACCTCGCTTTTAGTGATGTGCTGTGATGGCCGAGTGGTTAAGGCGTTGGACTTGAAATCCAATGGGTTCTACCCGCGCAGGTTCGAACCCTGCTCGCAGCGATTCTTTTTTTTTTATGTCAAGTTATGACTAAATGTTTTAACATAGAGGGGGAATCGAGACGAGGGTCGTGGTGTATACATGTGTGTGTGTGTGTGTGTGTGTGTGTGTGTCTGTCTGTCTGTCTGTGCGTGTGTGTGTGTGTAGAGCGATTCAGAGTAAACTACTGGACCGATCTTTATGAAATTTGACATGAGAGTTCCTGGGTATGATATCCCCAGACGTTTTTTTCTTTTTTTTGATAAATGTCTTTGATGACGTCATATCCGGCTTTTTGTAAAAGTTGAGGCGGCACTGTCACACCCTCATTTTTCAACCAAATTGATTGAAATTGTGGCCAAGCAATCTTCGACAAAGGCCGGACTTCGGTATTGCATTTGAGCTTGGTGGCTTAAAAATTAATTAATGACTTTGGTCATTAAAAATCTGAAAATTGTACAATTTTTTTTATTTTGTATAAAACGATCAAAAACTACGTTTATCTTATTTTTCATAATTTTCTGATTCCAAAAACATATACATATGTTATATTTGGATAAAAATAGCTCTGAAAATTAAAAATATAAATATTATGATCAAAATTAAATTTTTGAAATCAATTTAAAAACACTTTCATCTTATTCCTTGTCGGTTCCTGATTCCAAAAACATATGGTAATGATATGTTTGGATTAAAAACACGCTCAGAAAGTTAAAACGAAGAGAGGTACAGAAAAGCGTGCTATCCTTCTCAGCGCAACTACTACCCCGCTCTTCTTGTCAATGTCACTGCCTTTGCCACGAGCGGTGGACTGACGATGCTACGAGTATACGGTCTTGCTGAAAAATTGCAGTGCGTTCAGTTTCATTCTGTGAGTTCGACAGCTACTTGACTAAATGTTGTATTTTCGCCTTACGCGTCTTGTTTTTATATGCGTTAAACTCCCTTTTTGAGATGAATGTGAACAAAAACCAATGTGAGATAACACATGTTTATTTCAGTGTACTCACGCATGCGGATCTTTTTAAGGGCTGTGTTATTAAAAAAATGTTGTTTATCTTTTCATTTGGTTTGAAAGAAATCTTAACTATCTTTTCTTTCTTGTATTTATCGCAACCGCATTTCACTTCAAGCAAGTTCATAACAAAGGCACTCGGTTAAATCCATAAAAAAAATACACAAAGCAACAAAACGAAAGCAATACAAAGCGACTCAGAAACAAATAAATTCAACAAAAAATAAACAGAGAGCAAAAAACAATAAAACAACCAAAAAAGTACAAACTCAAACAACAACAAAACACACACCTAAAACAAACAATCAATGACACAACGAAGAAAGGCTGAGACGATAAAACAAAAATCACTCTTGCTGTGCGCACTGTCTTTCAGCATGTGAAACTTCGCACAGTAGCATTAAAAGGACAACGGTAGAATTTAACGGCCTTTTAAAATCTCGACGTGTGGCGAATGTGCACGCAGTGATTTTTTTAATGAAGGTAAAAACAGCTTACTTCGAGGTCAAATCTTGGGAAAGTGAAATCGACTCCTCTGAACAATGAAATAAAACACCTGGTTCGTCAGACACAACGAGAGGAACAAGGTAAGATGGGTTTGCAGTCCAATTTACAGTCAATGTCCGATGACATGAAAGGGGTACGTAATATCTTAGAATAAAAGTACCTCAGATAGCGTCCAAAGTTATACCTTAAAATTTCTTCGTTGCACTACGCTACCGCGCAGTGGGACTGACTTCACATTTCAAAACCAAGTGTTGTTGAAGCTCAAAGATAGAACATGTGCACACCGAAGGCATCATTTTGGAAAGGTTTCTGACGATTTGGACCTTAAAAAGTTCAAGGGACATTCGCTGTACTGTAATTTAGAAACAACTGGTATGATTTGCTCAAAACTGCTCCGAAATAATGTTAAATAATTAAATGAATTTTAATCAGCGGGCGGTTTGCTTATCCCAGCTCTCCTGTGTCAGTAGCCGGATTCCGTTAGTCATAGCATTTTTGTTAGTCATCATAGATACCCATTGGGTCGAAACAAATGAAGACCGTCACGCCTACAGTCTAGCAAACGCATGTACATTCCGTGTCATACAGGGCTAAAACGCTTCGCGTAACACTAGAACAAACACACAGCCCTTTGGAGAATATCACGGTCTGAAATGACTACCTAACACAGCATTCAGATTTGAACTTTTTTAATTCTAAGAACTACCTCGTGTGTATTGTCATCTATTCAACACCCAAAACAAACTCTGTAGCTCTAGGCACAATTTGAAATCTGTATCTCTGGGAATAGCGCAAGAAATACTCAGGGGCGAAGGCTATAGGTGAAAAATTATGACATGCGCAAAAAGGGAGTCAGAATGATTACAACCCCCAACCCTAACTCAACTGTATAGCTCGTGGGGCGATGGGAGACAGTTGTCTTGTCAGACATTCTCACTTTAATCAAATGCCGTAAAATAGGCCAAAACAAATCACTCTTTATTAGGGTTGGATTGGGTTACTCTCACTCATTTACTTCTCTTGTTTGTGTTGGATGTGCGGTTTCTAGGCCGCGGTGATAAAGATGGCACTGGCAAGGCGGCGCGGCGCGTCTGGTGTTCTTTTTTTTTTTTTACCGAATAGAAACAGAGCCTTGAAGCTCATTCACTCACTTTGGTTTAATTAATTGCTATACTTGTGGTGCGTTTAATCGTGCCGTGTGCGTCTACATTGAGGTATATTGGAATCCCTAGATTCTTCAGAATCGCAGAGAGAGAGAGAGAGAGAGAGAGAGAGAGAGAGAGAGAGAGAGAGAGAGAGAGAGAGAGAGAGAGAGAGAGAGAGAGAGAGAGAGAGAGAGAGAGAGAGAGAGAGAGAGTGCGCGCGAGGGAGAGAGAGAGAGAGAGAATAGGGGGAGAGAGAGCGAGAGAGAGAGCTAGAGAGAGAGAGAGGGGGGGGGGAAGAGGGATAGTGAGCAAGAGAGGGAGAGAGAGTGCGAGAGAGAGAGAGAGAGAGAGAGAGGAGTGAGAGGGAGAGAGAGACAGGGTGAGAGAGAGTGAGTGAGCGAGAGAGAGAGAGAGAGAGAGAGTGAGTGAGCGAGAGAGAGAATGAGAAAGAGAGAGGGAGAGAGAGAGATTAGGGGGAGAGAGAGCGAGAGAGAGAGAGAGAGAAGGAGAGAGAGAGAGAGAGAGAGAGAGAGAGAGAGAGAGCGAGAGAGAGAGAGAGAGAAGGAGAGAGAGAGAGAGAGAAAGAAAAGGCAGACAGACAGATAGATGGAGAAAGAAATGATGCTATAAAGCAGCAAGTGGAAACAATGACAAAAACGAGGCAATGTATTCATATAAATACATGAATACATACATAAATCAACAACAACAAAAATCAGATCAAAACAGTCAGTTTAAAGTCTCCTTTTATTTGTTCATTGTTGCTGCAGTAGATGCTACAGAGAAGCAGAATACAAGTAGTGACTTTTGATTATTGACGGATTCTTTAGTTCATTGATTGAGAGAGAGAGAGAGAGAGAGAGAGAGAGAGAGAGAGAGAGAGAGAGAGAGAGAGAGAGAGAGAGAGAAAGAAAGAGAGAGAGAGATAGAGAGAGAGAGAGGGAGATAGAGAGAGAGAGAGAGAGAATAGGGGGAGAGAGAGCGAGAGAGAGAGAGAGAGAGAGAGACAGAGACAGAGACAGACAGACAGACATAATTTATAGATAGAGTCCAAGAGAGGTAAGAGTAATCTTCAGAGTCTTCAGATCAAGACGGAGCCAACACAAATGCAAAGCTCAACGTCACAATGATCAAGATCGTAACGTGTTTCAAAGAACCACCTTTCTTTGACTTAAGACTCGTCCGAGTCGACAGCCTTGAAAGGACATCCAGCAAAACAAACATCCATGGACGAAAAACGAAACAGATAGAAATAAAAGAACAACAGAAGCAGTGGTTGTTGTTTGATAATAAAGATGCTCAAAAGTGTTGTTGCGTGCAAGTCCATCGGAGGGGTACTTTTGAAACAGACTAATCACAAATGTCCATTCTGTCGTGTGCAAGTGGTCAGAAGGTCATTCTGCGAGTTTCTAGAACTCGGTTCATTGGCTAGTGTGTCATCATGGTAGAGAGAGAAAGAAAGAGAGAGAGAGAGAGAGAGAGAGAGAGAGAGAGAGAGAGAGACAGAGAGAGAGAGACAGAGAAAGAGAAAGAGAGAGAGAGAGAGAGAGAGAGAGAGAGAGAGAGAGAGAGAGAGAGAGAGAGAGAGAGAGCATGCTTTGCATTAAAACAAATATACTGAAGAAGAAAGAAGAGTGAGACACAAAGACACCTAGCTCTACCGACCACTCTGCACACGAGACAACAACAAACAGATAGCTACCACAGTTAGAAACGACATATTTGTCGTTCGCATGAAACATTGGGTAAGTCGATAAGCCAAATCTATATGGTCATTTTGGTCATCCTCCATAACAAAACTACCTTCTTCAAGAAAAGTTGCAAATTGTTCGATTGTCGCCAAAATCAAAGCACCGTTGATTTGGTGTTTGACGTGGACATCAAGGACATTTATACATCTACTGTAGAAGAATGCATCTTATTTGACATTATTTCCAATATTTTTTCATGTCAAAACAAGCAAAGTGTTCCTTATATTGTTCTCTAGTTATGACAGGCGCAGTTTCGCTTCAGAGAAAAAAGGAATTACACGCCCACACACCCACACGCCCACACGCCCACACGCCCACACACCCACGATTCACTGTGTTTTTTTGATGTAAAAAAATAACTTTTACAGTAGTGATGAACGACCTCAGAATAAGTTAAAACTCAATATTTCTCAATATTCTCAACTTTGACTTACGCAGTTTTTCACAGGAACGACACACAACAATACTCGATTTATCAAGCATTTGAAAGCGAAATAAAGAAGAAAGAATTGTCTTAGAATCACAAGTCTAAAAATAGAAAACTCGTTGTTGTAGCGGTCAGCATTGGGGTGAACGAAATGGTCAGTTGAAGAGAGTGACGATGACCGTTGGAATCATCAACGCGGACATCAGATGTCCGCTCGCCCTCAGTGCATTGTCACCTGAAACAAACAGCAATAATAAGAAACAAATTAAAGCCATATGTACTCGATGACTATACACGCTAATTGCTTTACCAACAGCTAGAGACATGCTAAATTAAGTTCCCTGCAAAATATTGTGGTCTAGGACCCCTTCAATGTTGAGATATGTTAATTTTCATTTTGATCTGGATCGTCCTATTTATAGATTTGCCAACAGAGGTAGCGTTGACGCAAGGGAAATAACTCCGCGTCTTTGTTTACATCCAAAGTTTTTGAGACTCTAAAACAAGCTGTAATGCATGTATATGGTCCGCGCATGGCGACATATCGTCATTACATGGTCTTATGGTGCGTTTGACATCGATTATGGGCAAACTACACTTTGTAAACACGGGAGCGCGTACATATGCCTTTAATAAAACACTTAATCGTCAAATAACCAAAGGGAAGTAAGCGCTCTATATGTGTACGACATGTGTACTGGAGTAAGCGAGAGTTGTACGGAACCAGTCTCCTGGCACCTGAGATAATAACAAGAATTGAAATGAACAAGCGACTGTTATCCTTATAACAGGTCATGACATTAATCACAAGCATTGAAATGGACAAGCGACTTTCATCCTCATAAAATGTCATGACAACTTCATCGTCAGTTACCTTAGTCCATTAAAAAGGGAAAGTGCCTTGACGCGACTACTTTGGTGGTTAGTTACAGTAGCCAGCCATATCAAAACCCACACTGATAGCAAAAGGTTTGTTCAGACGTTTGGACACAACTTGAAAGGCGCAGGCCTTTCAGTGCAAACATAAACATAACAAGTCGCGTAAGGCGAAAATACAATATTTAGTCAAGTAGCTGTCGAACTCACAGAATGAAACTGAACGCAATGCAACGCAGCAAGACCGTATACTCGTGGTCCACCGCTCACGGCATAGGCAGTGAAATTGACAAGAAGAGCGGGGTAGTGGTTACGCTATGCTGCATAGCACGCTTTTCTGTACCTCTCTTCGTTTTAACTTTCTGAGCGTGTTTTTAATCCAAACATATCATATCTATATATTTTTGGAATCAGGAACCGACAAGGAATAAGATGAAAGTGTTTTTAAATTGATTTCGAAAAAACAATTTTGATAATAATTTTTATATATTTAATTTTCAGAGCTTGTTTTTAATCCGAATATAACATATTTATATGTTTTTGGAATCAGCAAATGATGGAAAATAAGATAAACGTAAATTTGGATCGTTTTATAAATTTTTATTTTTTTTTATAATTTTCCGATTTTTAATGACCAAAGTCATTAATTAATTTTTAAGCCACCAAGCTGAAATGCAATACCGAACCCCGAGCTTCGTCGAAGAGTACTTGACCAAAATTTCAACCAATTTGGTTGAAAAGTGAGGGCGTGACAGTGCCGCCTCAACTTTCACAAAAAGCCGGATATGACGTCATCAAAGACATTTATCAAAAAAATGAAAAAAACGTTCGGGGATTTCATACCCAGGAACTCTCATGTCAAATTTCATAAAGATCGGTCCAGTAGTTTAGTCTGAATCGCTCTACACACACACACACACACGCACACACACACGCACACACGCACACACGCACATACACCACGACCCTCGTTTCGATTCCCCCTCGATGTTAAAATATTTAGTCAAAACTTGACTAAATATGAAAACATAAATTTAATGAGTCAAAGTGGATCTGCTCAGACCTGTACACGGTCAAATCTTCTTCTTCGTTCGTGGGCTGAAACTCCCACGTACACTGGTGGTTTTGTTTTTTTGCACGAGTGGAATTTTACGTGTATGACCGTTTTTACCCCGCCATTTAGGCAGCCATACGCCGTTTTTGGAGGAAGCATGCTGGGTATTTTCGTGTTACTATAACCCGCCGAACTCTGACATGGATTACAAGATCTTTTTCGTGCGCACTTGGTCTTGTGCTTGCGTGTACACACAAAGGGCGATAAGCCACTAGCAGGTCTGCATAAGTTGACCTGTGAGATCGAACAAATCTTCACACTTAACCCACCAGGCGGCAGCGGCCGGGATTCGAACCCTCGACCCTCCGATTAAGAGGCCGACGTCTTACCACCACGCCACAGCGCCCGTCACGTTCAGTCATCCACTTTGACTCATTAAAGCTGTGGTCTATTTATGACTTTCCGGGGCTATGAGGTTAAAAAGACAGGGATGAAAATCACGTACAGAATTCTGTACAGCAAACGCTACCCGAAACCCCACCTATACGGCGTGTAGGACCTTGAGAGATTCAGTCAACGCTTGAATTTTGCAGGGTAAACATCCGGTTTGCTCTCCCAAGACTGATCATATAATATCTTCAAGAGAGATCAAGGGGATAAATAAACGCCCAGGCGAAGATTCGAACTCTCGACCTCGAGACTTCGTGTCTGATGTCCTAACCACTAGGCTACTGCGCCAATTGAGAAAACTAAGGAAAAACATTGATATGAATTCATGTTATGTTGTTCTTGAAGCAGCATGATTTATATATCTATCCGCCCACTGTTCAGAAGTGAATACATGCATAACTATTTCTTTGATGTCTGTTTTCAACTTCACAGAGCTTTGGAGAGATTCAAATACTCTTCTTGTCATTTTTCTTGCATGTTGTAAATAGAGATATCGCAGCTATTTGCAAGGCGCGAATGTCGTGTAGCATGACGGTGTAAACATGTACTGCGATTCCGTGAAACATGTTTGCAAATAAAGGCAAAATTGAAGGGCAATTTTTACATTTTTGCAACGCATGAATGGTAGTTCAAGCGTAGATTGATATACAATTATTATTTTTTCCATCTTTGACAACACTGGTGGAGTGGCCTAGCGGTTAAGACATCGGCCCCGACATTTCGAGGGCCCGAGGGCTTGAGTTCGAATCCCTGCCAAGTCGTTTATTTTTTCTGCTCGATCCTTCTTGACAAGTATGCCCAGCTTTGAGAGAGCAAACCGGATGTTACCACTGCAAAATTCAAGCGTTGACTGAAGCTCTCAAGGTCATACACGCCGTATAGATGGGGTTTCGGGTAGACGGTTTGCTGTACAGAATTCTGTACATGATTTTCACCTTATCTTTTCAAACTCGTAGCCCCGGATAGTCATAAATAGACCACAGCTTTAACAAAAACAAAACATTGACACCCTAACTGCGCGCGCGGTTGTAACTGTTTTTGGAAGAATTTATTTTTCAGACACCAAACAATTTATTTTTAATAAATTCATAAAAAATAGCAAGTGCACAGAAAGCCACATGGCGCTAGACGTTACTCTTAAAACCTATATAATAAATTGACAGCTTGTGAAACAAACATTGTTAATACAACCTATATAATAAACTGACAGCTTGTGAAACAAACATTGTTAATAAAACAGAAAGACTTCATTATCATCAAGACAAATTAAGTACAATTCACATTTTTGAAAGTAGGGAGCCCGGATGTAGATCAAGCGAGATGGGTGTACTGTTTTAATTGACTGGTGCGTGTAAGATGCAGCTCGATCTTTTCACTTGATGACGGTGAAGTACGCTACCCAAAGCCATTCAACTATCTCGTTTTTCAGATGCGAGTTGATTGAGATTTCCGAACACTAAATACTGTTTGTTGCTGTGCCTGTGTAGATTGAGTATTGCGCGCATCAAAACTTACTGCCGTGACAGGGCTATCATCATTCTCATCACATACGCTGCATCTTACCATTGCCCAAACCGACGAAGATTCTGCAAATCGCTACAGTTTCCTTGAATCCAATATCTTCTGGGCTTGTGTCAGTAGCAAACTTTTTTCATTTTTTTTTCATTTTAAAATCAAAGGTGCACAGTTATATGTTATTGCAGATTTGAACTCACTTTGAAACCGCAAACAACTCAATGGGCAATACATGAATACACGTCGGTCACACGAGACCTCGATGGCGCGGGATTTGAATAAACCACGAGAACTGGTGTGTGATTTACACATGCTAAATAGCCACTCAGGTTTGTTTGTTTGTTTGCTCAACGCCCAGCCGACCACGCGAAGGGCCATATCAGGGCGGTGCTGCTTTGACATTTAACGTGCGCCACACACAAGACAGAAGTCGCAGCACAGGCTTCATGTCTCACCCAGTCACATTATTCTGACACCGGACCAACCAGTAGCCACTCAGGTGATCTGTGTGCGTCATTCAATGTTATTGAATGCTATGGCGAGTGTGCTTCGTCTGCTTGGTAGGGTTGCTTTCGTGAAAAGTTTTCAGCATTCTGTAACCCCCCTGTGAGGCCGAGTGGGCCTTTTATGAAGATTGACAGGATGCCGCACAGGTGAATGAGGTGTGCAGTTTCTCTATTCTGGCGGGCAATACGCTCACAGTTGTACGTACATTGAAATGATTAAACAAAAATCAATAAGAAAGTAAACATGATGAATTAAGTCAACAAATGAATAAAGAAATACAGAAATACAGAACAAAATGAACTGATAATCATATCAGTAAAGAGAAAATAAACAAAATAAAAGAAAAGATGATAACATTAATAAAGAAAGCACGCAAGAAAGAAAGCGCGCAAGAAATAACTTGAAGCACGCAAGAAAGAAAGAAAGACAGAAAGAAAACAAGAGGCTCACGTAAGAAATCGACAAACAGTAACACAAACTCAATCACTCCGTCACACATACACACACACAGTAATACGCCGCATAAACGGTTGCGTCGACTGAAAGCCGCGGGATCGGTTGCATCGACTACAAGCCGCGGGATCAGGACACGCGAGCATGGTGAGTTTCTGCACAAAATTACAAATCTCTTCTCTTAATTAGTAGATTATCATATAACTTTTGTTTACACTTTGAACTTAGGTATTGTAGCATCACATCATCGATATTTTTCATTGATTGCATTTACGTGTGAATGTTGAACTGTGATTATTTACACTTGTTCAAGCGCATTTTTGTAAATTTTGACTTTCAACGTTGACCACTAAAAATCAAGCTTTCGGACAAAGTTACAGACAATTAAAATGTAATCAATGATGATTTATTGACCATTGGGTTAAATTTTATTAGCTAATGTTACATGGTTACTTCATATTTTTACGGTTTGCACACCACGGATAATCCTTGTACAGACCGGTTGTGCGTCGTGGAAGTAATTGAAAGTTTAAAAGGTTTACTTTAAGGCTGCAAAATCGCTTCTGAACATTGTACAACAAACATCATGCCATGTAATGGTGTACAGTGGCCAGCAAAAGTATCGCACCAAATGGGAAGAACGGAAATGACTAAAATTGCTTTGAACGAATCGGGAAATTACCTCACATTTTAACGGTCCTAATTAGATATGTAAGAACTCTTCATTTGCTAACAGATTTGGTATCACAAGAAAGAGGGGACTTTCGTCTTTACTATGTTAAAAATTCATGAGTGTAGTATACTTGATTGTATTAAAAAGACCGTTTGAAAAGTGTCTAAATTGTTAGACCTTTCCTCTCTTTCTATGTGGTGCAATACTTTTGCCGGCCACTGTACAGGTGGTTTGACCCGGATAGTGTACAGTCCCAATAGTTTCATGGAGACACGCACTTTTTTTAGGATGGTACTCGCACTCTGATATTTCTAATTTTCTATGGCAGATGGAGTCCGGCCCCTGAAATCACCTGTCCACTGCATAAACCATGGATGCGAATCAGCATAAATGACAAAGAATATTGGCTGTTTAATGCATGTACATTATTTGATTTTACTTAAAGGCATATGTACTCGATGACTATACACGCTAATTGCTTTACCAACAGCTGGAGACATGCTAAATTAAGTTCCCTGCAAAATATTGTGGTCTAGGACCCCTTCAATGTTGAGATATGTTAATTTTCATTTTGATCTGGATCGTCCTATTTATAGATTTGGCAACACATGTAACGTTGATGCAAGGGAGCTAACACCGCGGCTTTGTTGACATCCTCACTTTTTCAGAGGCTAGAACAAGCTGTAATGCATGTATTATGGTCCGCGCATGGTGACATATCGTCATTATATGGTCTTATGGTGCGTTTGACATCGATTATGGGCAAACTACACTTTGTAAACACGGGAGCGCGTACATATGCCTTTAAGTGTGTATATTATAGCTATTTTCATTTTTTGGATCAACGTTGTTTTATTGTTACAGTTTTGGGATGTAGCTCAGTCGGTAGCGCGCTGGATTTGTATCCAGTTGGCCGCTGTCAGCGTGAGTTCGTCCCCACGTTCGGCGAGAAATTTATTTCTCAGAGTCAACTTTGTGTGCAGACTCTCCTCGGTGTCCGAACACCCCCGTGTGTACACGCAAGCACAAGACCAAGTGCGCACGAAAAAGATCCTGTAATCCATGTCAGAGTTCGGTGGGTTATAGAAACACGAAAATACCCAGCATGCTTCCTCCGAAAACGGCGTATGGCTGCCTAAAAAACGGTCATACACGTAAAATTCCACTCGTGCAAAAAACACGAGTGTACGTGGGAGTTTCAGCCCACGAACGCAGAAGAAGAAGAAGAAGAAGAAGAAGAAGAAGAAGTTACAGTTTTGTTTTCACCTCGGTGGTCTTGTTAAGATGATCACGTGCTACATGCACACGAAAAGGCAAGATAATGATTGTGTTCAGGCTTGTATATAAGGTTGTTTTCTAATCATTTAATATGTTTGCAATTTCTTATGTATACTAACTTGTAGACCCTCACCCCCATTGCCTCCCCTTGCAATGAACTTTGTTTATGCAATAGCATGTCTTACGTCTTACGACTTACGTGTCTCTCTCTCTCTCTCTCTCTCTCTCTCTCTCTCTCTCTCTCTCTCTCTCTCTCTCTCTCTCTCTCTCTCTCTCTCTCTCTCTCTCTCTCTCTCCCCAAGGGCGGATCCAGAGAAGCAAAATTTGGAGTTATCGGATCGTAAAAAAGCACAAAACATTGGCATTAAAGTTGGGGGGGGGGGGGGGGGCCATAAAAACATAACAAAACAAGAGCTGAGACATTCACCTAATATAACTTGATATTACTGGCAAATTCAGGACAATGTCCCATGGTGCACAACCGCTGGCAATCAAATATTGTCGCGACGTGCGACCATGCTATTCCATGGTGTGCAACCGTCAAACTGTTTGGTGTCTTTACATATCCGTAAAATATGAAGTAACCATGCAACATTAGCTAATAAAATGTAACCCAATGGTCAATAAATAATCATTGATTACATCTTAATTGTCTGTAGCTTTGTTCGAAAGCTTGATTTTGGGTGGTGAAGGTTGAAAGTCAAAATTTACACAAATGCGCTTGAAAAAGTGTAAATAATCACAGTTCAACATTCACACGTAAATGCAATCAATGAAAAAAATTGATGATGTGATGCTACAACACCTGTAGGAAATCTCCTTTGGTATCTTCTTTATATATTTTTCTGGAGCTACGAAACCGAACAATGTGAAATCATGAGTCGTCTTCTCCGAATCGGCGAACTGCAGCTCGGTGATAACTGTATCTATACCACAATCCTTCACCCGATCTGACTTATCCTTGATCCCTGACCTGGTCTACATACTACACACGACACAAACCAGTCAGCTGTTTTTACCCCCCCCCCAAAAAAAAAAACCCACACCACCCGTTTCTTTTGGATACACACTTTAACTACATACGTGCCGACGAAATGTTGATCAGGTAAAATTAGTATTTCGGCGTTCAGTCAAATGTTAAAGTTTCTACCACAGATATACATGCATACATACATTCATACATACATACATACCTACATACATACATACATACATACATACATACATACATACATACATACATACATACATACATACATACATACATACATACATACATACACACATACATACATACATACGCATGCACGCACGCACGCACAGACAGACAAAAGTTAGCATCGCATAGGCTACACTTACGTGAGCCAACAAGACAGAAAGAAAGCACGCAAGAAAGAAAGGAAGAAAGACATGTTGGTGTGCGTATTCAGGTGTATATGTCCGTGCTCTTGTGTCGGCCTGTGTCTGTGGGTGTGCGCGTGCTTGTTCTTGCGTTTGTGTGTTTCTGTGTGTTAGTTCACGCTACCATTTTGTGATCCATTTGTTAGGTTGCTAGCAGGAGTTGTCGCCCCTTGGGCGGCAAGATTGATCACTTGTGTGCCGTTTGCTCTTTCAGTTGCATTCTGCGCCTCTACAGACTGTGCCGTGAAGAATACACCTGCAATCAGTTTATACCTTGATCAGTCGGTCGACAGGTACATCGATCTATCGAGAGCTTTCGATGAATCGATTCAACATTCAGTCATACGATATTCATAAACTAAAACAAAGAAAACTGCAACGCCAATCAACCCATAAACAAACAACTCCAAACTCCACCCAACATCTCTCCGCACCCATTCAAAACAGCAAACAGAAAAAGAAAAAAAATTGCAACTACACATACAAACAAAACAAGTCGCGTAAGGCGAAAATACAATATTTAGTCAAGTAGCTGTCGAACTCACAGAATGAAACTGAACGCAATGCCATTTTTCAGCAAGACCGTAACTATACTCGTAGCATCGTCAGTCCACCGCTCATGGCAAAGGCAGTGAAATTGACAAGAAGAGCGGGGTAGTAGTTGCGCTAAGAAGGATAGCACGCTTTTCTGTACCTCTCTTTGTTTTAACTTTCTGAGCGTGTTTTTAATCCAAACATATCATATCTATATGTTTTTGGAATCAGGAACCGACAAGGAATAAGATGAAAGTGTTTTTAAATTGATTTGGACAATTTAATTTTGATCATAATTTTTATATATTTAATTTTCAGAGCTTGTTTTTAATCCGAATATAACATATTTATATGTTTTTGGAATTAGCAAATGATGGAGAATAAGATAAACGTAAATTTGGATCGTTTTATAAATTTTATTTTTTTTTTACAATTTTCAGATTTTTAATGACCAAAGTCATTAATTAATTTTTAAGCCACCAAGCTGAAATGCAATACCGAACCCCAGGCTTCGTCGAAGATTACTTGACCAAAATTTCAACCAATTTGGTTGAAAAATGAGGGCGTGACAGTGCCGCCTCAACTTTCACGAAAAGCCGGATATGACGTCATCAAAGACATTTATCAAAAAAATGAAAAAAACGTATGGGGATTTCATACCCAGGAACTCTCATGTCAAATTTCATAAAGATCGGTCCAGTAGTTTAGTCTGAATCGCTCTACACACACACACAGACACACACACACACACACACGCACACACGCACACACACACGCACATACACCACGACCCTCGTTTCGATTCCCCCTCGATGTTAAAATATTTAGTCAAAACTTGACTAAATATAAAAAGAAAAGTAAAGTGAGAAACGAAAGCAAAGACAAGAAATGCGAAAAAAAAACACAAAAAGAAAAAGAAAAGGTGAAAAAAAACCCCACACGCACACACTAAGCCCCATAAAACCATACCTTATTCAAAAGAACAAGAAAGACCGTCCTTTTGAAATGAATTTAGTTACATCCGCTCTTACACTCTAACGTATACATAATGTCAAGGAATATTAATGAAAAAACAGCTTTAAAAAGGAAATTCTGGAATGTAAGTTCTAAGTTATGAAGTTTTACATGAATGAATTAAGAAACTCAAAATATTCAGCACATACCTGCCATGACAATAGTGACGCAGAGACATACCAAATTTGGTGAAGACATCTTGTGTCAAGATGGAGAACGGTTGTTCAACTAAGACCCAGAAGACCCAAAGTTTGTGAATTACCGCAGAACGGGTGGGTTTAAATAGCAGCCGATTGCACCTACTAAGGGTATATGGGTCCGGGAGTGGGATGAGGGGGGGGGGGGGGGGGTGGTATGGGGGTGGACTGCGGACTGACGAGGGAGGGGGGGGGTAGACATTTGTTGCCGCAGGTAAGTGCAATTTCCATTCCATTTAACTAGATCATAAAAGGACTTGTACGAAAATGCAAGAGAGAGAGAGAGAGAAAGAGAGAGAGAAAGAAAGAGAGAGAGAGAGAGAGAGAGAGAGAGAGAGAGAGAGAGAGAGAGAGAGAGAGAGAGAGAGAGAGAGAGAGAGAGAGAGAGAGAGAGAGAGAGAGAGACAGACAGACAGACAGACAGACAGACAGACAGACAGAAAGGGGTTATTCTCTAGAGCCGTGTACCATTTTTGTGACATGCAATTTCAGTCCTTTAAATGATTATAACGTATATTAAATGGCAACTAGAATGTATTCTCTTTACTTTGTTCAGTAGTATTCCAGTAATATATTGATACAGACAGTCAACAACAAAAATTAGTGTATATTGTGGTCGTTAAATAATTATATTTGTTTCAAATCAATTTCACAGCCTTTGGTTTCCATGTTACGAAAATGACGTACTTTAAAACCCTTGTCATTGACTGAACGTAGACAGGCAGAATGTGAAAGTATTTCTAATTCTTTTTCTGCAGGACAAGGATATAATATATGGAACCAGTATCATTAATGCAATCAATTTGCATGGCTAAAATGTCTCAGTTAGTAAAGAAATGTCAACTTCGTAACATATGTTCCACTGGTACACAGCTCTGGAGAATAACTCACAGACAGACAGAAAGACGGACAAACTAAGACACAAAAAGGAGAGAAAGAGTAATAGGGAGATAGATAGAGAGAGAGAGAGAGAGAGAGAGAGAGAGAGAGAGAGAGAGAGAGAGAGAGAGAGAGAGAGAGAGAGAGAGAGAGAGAGAGAGAGAGAGAGAGAGAGAGAGAGAGAGAGATCAAATCAAATCAAATCAAATTTTATTTTACGAGGGTTGTGGCATAAGCAATATAAACGAGCTTCTTTTCAACCAGCCCTCGCCCAGAGAGGGACTATTCTAATCTTAAAATAAAAATAAAAATAAAAAAAGGCAGAAAAACTATTCACATGACTATATACACGTTGTAGGCTATACATACATTCTTGCGTTATGAAACACTGATGCTTTATGGACAGATATGATCAATATGAAAATAATCAGAACGAAGTCTTCCATCACTGTGACTTTTCGTAATTTGACATTAAATGTAATGAGAGGTGTTTTTTGAAAGTATTGAGACTTGTTGGGACTCGAACTGATTCCGGG
>NC_090248.1:6223475-6245590 GCF_037325665.1 Littorina saxatilis | reverse complement strand
AGACAGACAGACAGACAGACAGACTGATAGACAGACAGAAAAAAGTCGGTCGTGTATGTTTGAATAACACACACATACATAAAGAAATATATCATGACACCTAGCGCTACTGACCACGTTCTACACAAGAGAAGTCATCAACTGCAAACGACGAAGAGTACGTCACAGACTAATCAGGTAGTGTTTCTCATATATTCAAATTACATGAACAAGTCAACCTGGAATCCGACCTTTGATATGCTTAGTGAAACAAATTTCAGTTAAATGTAAAAATAACAGAAAAAAAATCCGGAACGTGTGGACGCTTCATCAATGGCGGCAGCAGACGACGCAGGCAAGGAGTAACAGCATTAGCGATATTCCGGGAACGTTTCTGACGTCACCTGAAAAAGAAATACATCTGAATAGAAAAAAACCCACATGAAGAACAATATCGTCCCGATCGTAAGAACATTGTATTTTTTTTCTTCATTTTTTTAAGCTTTGAGAAAAAGGATTCAGATTTATGAAAAAGTCAAGTAAGTTAGACAACTCTACTGATACTATGCTTGTTTAGCATTAATGCTCCCCTTTTTCCTCATGTCATGGAAGTGATCGAGAGAACTCATATTTAGGCGGCTGGTCGAGACATAGAGAATACTACATGGCTTGCTGTGTCGTACCAGATTTACACGAGTTGTTTTTGGCTCACGTAAGTGTAGCCTATGCGTTGGTAAACTTTGTCTGTCTGTGCGTGCGTGCGTGCGTGCGTGCGTGCGTATGTATGTATGTGTGTATGTCTGTGGTAGAAACTTTAACATTTCCGAGTCTATGGATTACGTCAGTCTCGGTCAAAAGTGTTCGACGTGTGTGATAGAAACTATTTGAAGACGTCACATTATGACGTAAGAGGGTTAGACGTCACGCAAAGGAATTACTGAAAGTCTCGGTCATTGTTATTGTGAGCGGGCCGAGACTTCTTGGCAGATCCAGGGTCTCGCTTTCTTGCATAGTTTCACCTATGCTTACTGTGTGTGTGTGTGTGTGTGTGTGTGTGTGTGTGTGTGTGTGTGTGTGTGTGTGTGTGTGTGTGTGTGTGTGTATGTGTGACGGAGTGATTGAGTTTGTGTTACTGTTTGTCGATTTCTTACGGGAGCCTTGAAGGCTTCGCCTCTTGTTTTAAATATTGAACTGCGAGCGAAAGCGAGCTGTTCACTATTTGAAAAAGCAACGAGTGTAAATCTGGTACGGAACAGCAAGCCATGTAGTATTCTGTTTATCCTACATACTGTACTTACGTGTATTTTACTGAAAATGTCCTGCATTCGAGGCAGCTAAATTGAAGACGCTTGTTTTAGAACCTCGATCTCTTCTAAAGCCTCGTGCAATCTATTACGTCAAAGCAAAGAAACGTCACTCTGAAAGTGTGGCGTGACGTGTTAGTTCTAAAGATTCATCGAGGGTAATTAGCGAGCGCAATTTGTGTTTCTATAATGACGTTTGTCTCGGTGACTTTGGCATCATAAGCAGTGGAAAAACAGGTCCCTGCCAGACTTGCTTGACATGACCTCATTTACATGATATACACACGTGTGATTTGAACGATTATTATCTCACGGGTGTCTCTCTCACGTATGTAGGATAATACAAAATAGTGCATGTTTGGTTGCGTTCAATTAAAAAAAACACCCGAGGAAATCTTACTGGCTGAAACCGATCGATCGATCGAGTTATTTGTATTGTTGACCAAATACGACAATTTGACACAGATCTCGACAGTCATTGTTTTCCCTGACCACTGGCACGGTAATGGAGATCACTGGGTGTCTCGATCTATTGGTCAACGATACAACAAACGTACATTGACCTTTTCTTTGGAAAAAAAAGAAAGATCGAAGTTCCCTTTTCGCAACCGCTACAGTATCAAGGTTGAAGCGGAATAACTCTTCCAAGGTCTATATGCACACCCCAGCAGGGTTGTTTCCCATTTCAAATAGACGTTCATAGTTTGACCAAAATATGACATTTGATACAGATCGAGCAAGTCCTTATTCTATGAGACCGCGCTAGCCGTCTAGATCAAGGACTGTCGATACTAGTGTCAAATGTCATATCTTGGAGAACAAAAATACCGATAACATTGACGCCTCGATCCATTTATTTAAAGCCTCACTACTAGGATGTTCACCACCAGTCAGTGTTCAAACGAAAGGGTGTTTTTACAATGTGTAAAAGCCTGACAGTGTCGGTTTTTGGCTGTTCTATATCCCTTCCTCTGATTATTATTTCTTTTTGTTCACGCTTTTCTTGTACTTTTCAGTATTTCAAAATGTTTTTTCTTTCAAAATGTCTTTTGTCACTTGTTCAACTAAATTCTGGGATAATTACATTTTCATATATATTTGTTTGTTTTTATATTTAGGTGTTTTTGTTTTTGGAGTGGGGAAGCAATAACGAGGTCGTCGGTATCACTTTTGCACTGAGCTCAAATTTGCCCAATTGACCAATGGAAATCCACGTAACATATGAAATAGCAATATTATATTTAAATATATGTACTAATTGATAACATGGTTAATATCAATAACACAGAAAGAAACTCCGATGTTTACGGGACATACTCGCTATAAATATTTTGTGGTGTACCAATTCCTAGATCATCGTGCTACTTGTCGTTTTACTTGAACAGCGATACGAGCAAGGAGCCTCTTTCGCAAACTCAAATTACACGTTTATACAAGGTTTCATTTCGGCTTTAGGCCTATAGGGCGTTTAAGCTAACACAATACACAGTTAAATCACACATTCAAACTCAAGCCCTATGAGAGTGCACGCAAGCACAGCAAACAGCGATCTTAATAAAGACCAACCGGCACGGTTAGCCTAGTGGTAAGGCGTCCGCCCCGTGATCGGGAGGTCGTAGGTTCGAACCCCGGCCGGGTCATACCTAAGACTTTAAAATTGGCAATCTAGTGGCTGCTCCGCTTGGCGTCTGACATTATGGGGTTAGTGCTAGGACTGGTTGGTCCGGTGTCAGAATAATGTGACTGGGTGCTGCGACTTCTGTCTTGTGTGTGGCGCACGTTATATGTCAAAGCAGCACCGCCCTGATATGGCCCTTCGTGGTCGGCTGGGCGTTAAGCAAACAAACAACAAACAAACAAACAAACAAACAAACAAAAAATAAAGACCAACGCGAAGTAAACAGGAACGAATTTGCTTTTATGCTCTCTCTTGTAATATCGTTTTTAGCCGATTTTTCAAAATGTGTTTGTATTTGTGTCTCGTTCGCTCTAATTGTCCATCCGTTCTTTTGCTGTTTCTTATTGTCTCCTCAATTCTATTCTGCTTTCTTTATTGTCTCTCTGTCTCTCTCTACCACACCACCGTCTGTCTCTCGCCTGTGCGTGTCTGTTCCTATTTTGTCTGTCTGTCACTATGCTGTCTGCATGCCTATTTCTTTCTCTCTCTGCGAACGCCAACAACAACAACAACAACAACAACAACAACAACAAACAACTTTCTCTCTCTCTCTCTCTCTCCCTCCATCCTCTCCTTTTTCCCCTCTCTATCCCCTCTCCTCTCTATTCCCCTCTCTCGCCCTCCCCCATTTTCTCTGTCTCTCCCTCTCTCTCCCTCTCTCTCTTTCTCTCCCTCCCCAATTTCTCTCTCTCTCGCCCTCCACCCTTTCCTTTTCTCCCTCTCTATCCCGTCTCCCCTCTCTCTCTCTCTTCTCTCTCTCTGTCTCCCCCCTCTCTCTCTGTCTCTCTCTCTCTTTTTCCCTCTCTCTCTTTCTCTCTCTCTCTCTTTCTCTCTTTCCCTTCCCCAATTTCTCCCTTTTTCTCTCTCTCTCTCTCCCTCTCTCTCTCTATCTCTCTCCCTCTCTCTCTCTCTCTCTCTATTTCTCTCTTTCCCTTCCCCAATTTCTCCCTTTTTCTCTCTCTCTCTCTCCCTCTCCCTCTTTCTCTCTCTTTCTCTCTCTCTCTCTTTCTCTCTCTCTCTCTTTCTCTCTCTCCCTCTCTCTCTTTCCCTCTCTCTCTTTCTCTCTCTCTCTCTCTCTTTCTCTCTTTCCCTTCCCCAATTTCTCCCTTTTTCTCTGTCTCTCTCCCTCTCCCTCTCTCTCTCTCTCTCTCTCTTTCTCTCTTTCCCTCCCCCCAATTTCTCCCTCTCTACCCCCTCTCCTCTCTTTCTCTCTCCTACCTCCCGACGTAGTCGTATCCCCCGCTGGCGTAGATGTGACATTGGTATCACCCGCTGGCGTAGATGTGACATTGATATCACCCGCTGACGTCATCATGGAGCTCAGGCTAGCCGAGACGCTGGTGACAGAAGACGCTGTACCTGATGTATTCGACGAACCTGCTGTCGTAACTGTGGTAGTAGCGGATGTCGCAGTTGTTTCAGCATTGGAAAAAAAAAGAGGGACAAAAAAGGACATCTGACTAGTGACACGGTAAAAATGTTTGCACGGTGAGTTTAAACGTAATTATTTCTTGTACAAAACTCAAAGATTTATTTGTTAAAAAAGAAAGAATATAATGAAATCGAATATATTTTAAACGCAAGTAAGAAAGAAAGACAGACAGAAAGAAAGAAATAAACCGTGAAAGAACAAGAAAGAAACAAACACACAATGAAACAAAAAGGAAAAAAACACCCATGTAAGATCCTATAAATATTGTGAGAGAATGAAAATAAACAAGAAATTCCTCCGATAGGAAAAACACCTCCGTCAAAGCGACAAAGGGAAATAACCTTCTCAGTTGGTGGCAGTGAGAATGGTTATTTCCCTTTGACCAACGGGGGTGTGGCTCTATAAGTCCTTGTATAATTTTAATCCACCAATAACTCCCTAACCGTGTGTTTGACTGGTCCCAATTTTTGTAAGGACCGTCTCAGGAATGTATAGAACCTGTTCACCAAGTTTGGTGACGATCGGTCCGTTCATTCTTGAGATCTACTTGCGAACACAAACAAACACACAAACAAACACATCGAGTGAAACCTATACACACCCCTATACCGGGGGTGTAAAAAGAAAGAAGGAACGCAAAAGAAAAGTGAAGAGGAATTATACAGACAAAAATCAAAGAGAACGAATTTAAAAAAAAAAATCAGATAATGAGCAAACAAACGAGTTATTTAGGCCTGCGTAAAGAAAATGTCACATCGAAAAAACAACTTTTATTTCGAACGTAGCAGAAGAAGGACGGAAAGATATAAATGAAGGAAACATTGACAAAAAAAAGAAAGAAAAAGAACAAAAAGGATAAGACCATCCCTTGCCCAGGACACATACCAAACATCTACATCTTGACTAGTGCGCGCTGTGAGAAAAGACTACATTATATTAATTTTTGAAATAAGGATGAATGAATATGCGGTTAGAAATTCATTACTCCTTATTACAAAAGTTAATATAAATTCAACCGTAGTCTTTAGTAAAAATATCGTTCTATGTGATTGTAGATAAAACGTCATGTGTATCTTTGTGCTAAATATCATGCATTGTTGATGTATGATGTCGCTGTAATACCGTTTCCTAGAAATCAAATATGGCGGATGTTTCCATAGCAACGGCGATCTGCGGCCATTAATATTTACAAACGTTTTATTCATTGTTATAAGTCACTTCAATAACTAGCAAGAAAACTAGGTTATTCCATGTATTCTCCAAGTTTAATTTTAGTGACACACATCGCCTTAAGCATGTTTGGATGGATATACATGTAGTTTGCATTATTGACACTGGAGACTTTTAACAAAATTATATTAAACAACATCTCTCTGTGCAAAGGAAGCAGTCCGAATGTTGAATTTTTATGTTTTCCAATTGGAACATGATTTTTGTTTTTATCTCATGTAAAAGACTGGGCAGATCTCATACAATGAGTTCAATTGTTTACATTGCAAGGGCATTCCCTTTAAAAGGAAAGAAAGAGAAGAGAACAACAACTATAATATTGTTCATGTTAATAATAATAATGATAATAATAATAATAATAATAATAATAATAATGGACATTTGCTATAGCGCATAATCATATATATGCTCAATGCGCTTTACAATAACTAGAATTAACATAACTAATAATAAAACCATACACATATGTTCTCATCTGAGTAAGTTTTTCCTGCGTTTGCTTGTTATGCAAGCTCCTGCTACTGATATAGAACACAATTATGAGACAAAAAATACCATACCTGCCAAAATAACACAGAGAAACATCACAAGGTTAGGGGTAGTCATCATTTTGAATCTGCGTCGTATGATGGGCAGGCGGATAGATAAGATGGCTGAAACTGAGGGCGTATCTGGTTAAATGTATGCTTATATAGTAAAGTAGTAGGGTGGATGGTAGAGAGGGTGTGGCTCAAAGCTGAACAGATTTATTGTAATGGGAAAGATGAGACGGGATTGTGTGTGTGTGTGTGTGTGTGTGTGTGTGTGTGTGCTTGTATGTGTGTGTGTGTGTGTGTGTGTGTGTGTGTGTGTGCGTGCTTGTATGTGTGTGTGTGTGCGTGTGTGTATGTGTGTGTGAGAGAGAGAGACAGAGAGACAGACAGACAGACAGACAGACAGACGGACAAAGACAGACAGAGACAGAGACAGAGACGGAGTAAGTCACAGAGAGAGAGAGGGACATAGCGTGAGAGAGAGAAAGAGAGAGAGAGTGACAAAGACAGAGACAGAGACAGAGACAGAGTTAGAAAGAGTGTGAGAGACAGAGCGTGACAGAGAGACATAGAATCACAGAGAGAGAGAGAGAGTTAGAAAGAGTGTGAGAGACAGAGCGCGACAGAGAGACATAGAATCACAGAGAGAGAGAGAGACAGAGAAACATCAGAGGTATTTGCGTGCTAAGACTATTACTACTGTCACTGTTTAACTAACACTGTTTAATTAATCCCGTGTCATTGTATTCTGACCACGAATATCCATTTTGCCAGCTACAGCAGATAACACATTGTGTGCTCAAGTTACCGATACGATCCGGACTTAGACACACAGCTTCTTCTTCATCTTTTTCTTTTTGTTTTCTTCGGTGATAGGCTTTAGGTTTATGTTTACAGGAACTCGATGAGCTATACCGCACTTTATTTCTCTCTTTATCTCTCTCTGTATCTACCTCTCTGTATCTACCTCTTTTTTCATTCACACACACACACACTTGAAACACACACACACACACACACACTTGAAACACACACACACACACACACACACACACACACACACACACACTTGAAACACACACACACACACACACACACACACACACACAAACTAACTCACACACACACATACACACATGAGTTCCTGTCAGACTGACTAACACAACGTATTTTCTTACAGGAAGCACCACAGGCAGCCCACAGCACCTCCAGTACAGGGACGTCTTCATACTTACATATCTTAGTTCCCTCCACGATGCAGCGAGCGACGCCTCAGGTCAGGTAACACGGCCAGCTAGCGGTGTGCTGCGAGGCGTGAGGGGGGCGGGGATACCGGTCACAGTGCTGCAGCCAGGCGATAAGGACGATTTGAGCTACCTATTTGGAGCGGGAACACTACCATTCGTAATATGGACGCATAAAATCTGATGACGACGTGCAGTTATTTAACTGTGTTTAGTTATAATTATTGTTCAACACTATGGGTAACCATTGTTACCGGCTTTAAACAAAAAACACTTACAAACACTGAAACAAAAAACAACCGATAATACATTTACTGTGTTGTATTTGAAAACATGCTGAACAACATCGAGAACGTCTGATCTGTTAATGTCGCCTGTACAACTAAATCCCCGGCCGCAGGGTTTTGGCCAGGCCTTGACTTACTAGTCTCGTTTAAAATAAGGCAGTGTATTCACTTTCAGTATGGGCGGGGATGTAGCTCAGTCGGTAGCGCGGTGGATTTGTATCCAGTTGGCCGCTGTCAGCGTGAGTTCGTCCCCACGTTCGGCGAGAGATTTATTTCTCAGAGTCAACTTTGTGTGCAGACTCTCCTCGGTGTCCGAACACCCCCGTGTGTACACACAAGCACAAGACCAAGTGCGCACGAAAAACATCCTGTAATCCATGTCAGAGTTCGGTGGGTTATAGAAACACGAAAATACCCAGCATGCTTCCTCCGAAAGCGGCGTATGGCTGCCTAAATGGCGGGGTAAAAACGGTCATACACGTAAAAGCCGTGGGAGTTTCAGCCCATGAACGAACAAACAAACTTTCAGTATGTAAGACCAGCAGAATGATTGGCTAGATGACTGTATTGATTCCAATATACGCGTCTAATTCCCTCGTTTGTTTGTAACACGTACGCGATACCATGGATGAACGAAGGTGTAACTTTTACGTATTGTATGTGCATCTTTCAGAATACGTATGTTGCACATTGTATCGACTTGTTGCAGAAGCAAACCTGTGCAGATAAACCGGAACCGCTTGTTGTTTGTTGTTGTAAATATAATCCATATCGTTACACTTTTGTACCAACAGGGCTCTCCACGGACGCCCATCAATGTGCGTCCCGGGACCCCCCACTGCAGAATTTCAGAGTAAACTGTAACTGACGCAACAATCATGTAAATGTCATTTTAATCCATTCATTTGTGGTAAACTAAAATAATGTACTGGAACCAAATTTGTACTCGTTGTATTCTATTGTGCTTGTATACATGTGAGTGTGTGTGTGTGTGTGTGTGTGTGTGTGTGTGTGTGTGTGTGTGTGTGTGTGTGTGTGTGTGTGTGTGTGTGTCTTTCTCTCTCTTTATTTCTCTCCTTTTTTCTTTTTGTTTGTTTGTTATTTACTTTCTTTTCTGCCTGTCTTTATTTGTGTTATTCTAGACAGTCTTTCTCATTGTAAAGGGACGTAAATAAAGCATCATAAAGTATCATTGTGTGTGTGTGTGTGTGTGTGTGTGTGTGTGTGTGTGTGTGTGTGTGTGTGCGCGGCGTGCGTAGCATGCGAGTGCGCGTGTACATGTGTATGTGTGTGCGTGCATATGTGCGTGCGTGTGTGTGTGTGTGTGTGTGTGTGTGTGTGTGTGTGTGTATGTGTCGGTTGGTCGGTGTGTTGGTGTGTGTGACGAACGTATCCGATGATCGACTGTTCAGACACAATCAATGGGGCTCAAAAATCACTTTTATTAGAGTCAGGACAAACAGTATATTGGAAATGATTACCATGTTCCATATTATTCGTCTGATTTCAGACACAAAGTATATATGCGGATCACACAGCATACATGACTGCCATTTGAATGTGTGTGTGTGTGTGTGTGTGTGTGTGTGTGTGTGTGTGTCTTTCTCTCTTTATTTCTCATTTTTGGCTCACGAAGTGTAGCCTATGCGATGCTAACTTTTGTCTGTCTGTGCGTGCGTGCGTGCGTGCGTGCGTATGTATGTATGTATGTATGTATGTCTGTGGTAGAAACTTTAACATTTGAAGACGTCATATTTCATTGACGTCACATTATGACGTACGAGGCTAGGGTTAGACGTCACCGATGGAATTACTGAAAGTATCGGTGATTGTTATTTTGAGCGGGCCGAGACTAGTTGGCAGTCGTGTAAGTAGGCTACATGCAGACAGACAGATCTAGATCTAGTGTCTCGCTTTCTTGCACAGTTTCACCTATGCTCTTTCTGTGTGTGTGTGTGTGTGTGTGTGTGTGTGTGTGTGTGTGTGTGTGTGTGTGTGTGTGTGTGTGTGTGTACTGTGTGTGTGTGTGTGTGTGTGTGTGTGACGGAGTGATTGAGTTTGTGTTACTGTTTGTCGATTCCTTACGTGAGCCTTGAAGGCTTCGCCTCTTGTTTCTTTTCACATTTAGTCAAGTTTTGACTAAATGTTTTAACATAGAGGGGGAATCGAGACGAGGGTCGTGGTGTATGTGTGTGTGTGTGTCTGTGTAGGTGTGTGTGTGTGTGTGTGTGTGTAGGTGTGTGTGTGTGTGTGTGTGTGTGTGTGTGTGTGTGTGTGTGTGTAGAGCGATTCAGACTACACTACTGGACCGATCTTAATGAAATTTGACATGAGAGGTCCTGGGAATGATATCCACGGATGTTTTTTTTGAATTTTTTCGATAAATACCTTTGATGACGTCATATCCGGCTTTCTGTAAAAGTTGAGGCGGCACTGTCACACCCTAATTTTTCAATCAAATTGATTGAAATTTTGGCAAAGCAATCTTCGACGAAGGCCGGACTTTGGTATTGCATTTCAGCTTGGTGGCTTACAAAATAATTAATTAATTTGGTCATTAAAAATCGGAACTTGTCATTACAAATTTTTTTTAAACGATCCAAAAAGAATTTCATTTTATTTTTCGTCATTTTCTGATTCCAAAAACATATACATATGTTATATTTGGATTACAAACAAGCTCTGAAAATTAAAAATATGAAAATTATGATTAAAATTAATTGTCCGAAATCGAGTTAGAAACAATTTCATCTTAATTCGTGTCGGTCCCTGAGTCCAAAAACATATAGATATGATATGTTTGGATTAAAAACAAACTCAGTACGCTAAAAAAAATAGAGATACGGAAAAGCGTGTTATCCTACTCAGTGCGACCATTACCGCACTATTCTGGCTGGTCGATTTCACTGCCTTTGCCACGAGCGGTGGACTGACGAAACTACGAGTATGCGGTCTTGGTGAAAAAATGCAGTGCGTTCAGTTTCATTCTGTGAGTTCGACAGCTTGACTAAATGTTGTTATTTCGCCTTACGCGACTTGTTGTTTGTTTGTTATTTTCTTTTTTTTGTGCCTGTCTTTCTTTGTTTTATTCTAGAAAATCTTTTTCATTGTATAGGAACATAAATAAACCATCATAAAGTATCACTGTGTGTGTGTGTGTGTGTGTGTGTGTGTGCGCGTGGCGTGCGTGTGTGTATGTGTGTGCGTGCATATGTGCGTGCGTGCGTGCGTGTGTGTGTGTGTGTCGGTTGGTCGGTGTGTCGGTGTGTGTGTGTCGGTGTGTGTGTGTCGGTGTGTGTGTGTGTATGTGTTACGGACGTATCCAACGATCGACTGTTCAGACACAATCAATGGGGCTCAAAAATCACTTTTATTAGAGTCAGGACAAACAGTATATTGGAAATGATTACCATGTTCCATATTATTCGTCTGATTTCAGACACAAAGTATATATGCGGATCACACAGCATACATGACTGCCATTGTATGGAACTGCTTGCCACAAAAGCTTACTGAGTGTTACGTTACAACGATATAATGTCTAAACAAGCAAACATATCAACCTAACGCCCACTAACCCAGCTAACCCATCAAACAGCCACCTACCAACATAGCCCACTCATCAACCATCCAACCACCAAACATACCAACCAATCAACCACCCATCCACATGACAAACCAACAATATCAATACCTAAACCACTCATCAATCTACCCGCCAAACCTGCCAACCAATCAGCAACCCACCAATCAACCAATCAGCAACCCACCAATCAGCAACCCACCAATCAACCACACACAACACAAACCAACCAACCCAAAAAGCAATGTATAAGCAAGCAGACACATGCAAGTCAGCAAGAAATCAAATGAATGACGAATGCTTTCTCATAATACCTGCCTGCTTTGTTCTTCTCTCTCCCTTTTTACATTTAGTCAAAACTTGATTAAATGTTTTAACATAAAGGGGGGAATCGAGACGAGGGTCGTGGTGTGTGTGTGTGTGTGTGTGTGTGTGTGTGTGTGTGTCTGTGTGTGTTCGCGCGCGCGCGTGTGTGTGTGTGTGTGTGTGTGTGTGTGTGTGTGTGTGTGTGTGTGTGTGTGTGTGTGTGTGTGTGCTAAACAAAGATTAACCCTTATCCGATAAACACAGAAAGTTAACAGATTGCAGTCTTTATGACTGACTATTTTTTCTGTACCCAGGCTGTGAGCTGAGGAGATACTTGAACAGATTGGTGAGCAAAGGAAAGCCATCAGACAATGAGTTCGTCTACAGCTATAAAAATATGATGCTATGATATCCAAGCAAAGGTATAAATAGTGCAAATATTATACGCAACCTTGAAAAATAAGAAAATAAAAACATCAAGAAAATGCGACCTGCAAACCCGATATTAAAGGACCATAACAGGCTCTTTTTAAGGTCAGATAAAGCAGTTGGGGTTGATTTAATGATATAGGTAAGCATCTACAGATGCAAAAACCGATCAGTAAATCTCAGGTTTTGTGTTGCATCAGTCTAATTTTACACAAAATGCATGCTCAAAAAGCGACCAAATTCGTCTGCTACGCGAGACTTCAAATTCCCCGCGGCGGCAAGCCCTTGGCTGTGACGTCACAAGGGGGAGCCAGAAGCGAAAGTAGCAACGCTCGGTGTGCGTCTTTGCTGCAGCTGTGGATGCGCGCGTGCTCCCGACATCATGCCGAGAGAGTGTGCTGCTGCCGAATGTTCAGAGTTGCAAAAAAAAGAGTCAGGCTTGAGTTTTTATTTGTTTCTATCCGACTGGGTAACAACTACAACGACGACAATTACACTGACAACAACTCGAAAACCAAGAAAAACTACAATGTCAACAACAACAGCTTTACACTGCTAAACTGTAGGTGGAACACGATTGATTTGACACGTTACAACCTTGATTTCATCTACGACGACGACAACAGCAACATCAACTTAAATTCGAGAACATAATTATACGTCTTCAACAACATAGCCAACAACAAATCCGATAGAACTTCAACTACAATCACAACAGTGATCATGGGCTGCCTAATCTATTTGTTGAGTCTGGCACTTCCACCCTTGAGAGAGAATGTTTTTTCCTCGTACACTTTGTGCCTCAAACCTGACTAAGAGGATAAAATTCTACATTAATCCCCGATTATCAACCCAAATAGGTGGGACACTTCCGTCTCAACTCGGACGCCGCTGTAAGAACGATCTCCAGTAACAGACGCTGATAACGATACAGCTATTTTCTCGCTCCTAAGCCACTCCCCCAGCCTGTATGTCTACACACTGGCACCAATTAAACCTCCAACTGAGCTGTTAACCCGTGATTTGTAAAAATGTAAAAATATTGTACAAATTACGTCGAACCTAAATCCGCGATTTGTAAAAAAAATAAATAATAAAATAAATAAATTCTCTATTCAGCCTATTGTTCCATCGCTGGGAAATTCGGATCGCTTCCTCCCAGTGGAAAGCTAGCAGCAACAAAGTCGCGCTACCCCAAAGTCAAGGGATCCATCAGATTTGTTTTTCTTTCTTTTTCCATTTCGTTATTTTCCTTCATCGTTGGCGAATTCGGATCGCTTCCTTCCAGTGAAAAGTTAGCAGCAACAGAGTCGCGCTTGTGGTCCAAGTTGTGGAAATTTCCAAGTTGTGGAATGTGTCCAAGTTGTGGTATGTGCCCAAGTTGTGGTATGTGTCCAATATGTGCAATGTTGTGGTATATGTCCAAGATGTGGAATGTGTTCAAGATGTGGTATGTGTCCAAGTTGTGGTATGTGTCCAAGTTGTGGTATGTGTCCAAGTTGTGGTATGTGTCCAAGATGTGGAATGTGTTCAAGATGTGGTATGTGTCCAAGATGTGGAATGTGTCCAAGATGTGGTATGTGTCAAATAATTATGTGGTATGTGTCCAAGATGTGGAATGTATCCAAGTTGTGGTATGTGTTTAAGTTGTGGTATGTGTTTAAGTAGTGTAATGTGTCCAAGATGTGGTATGTGTCCAAGTTGTGGTATGTGTATAAGTAGTGTAATGTGTCCAAGATGTGGTATGTGTCCAAGATGTGATAATGTGTTCAAGATGTGGTATGTGTTCAAGATGTGGTATGTGTCCAAGATGTGGTATGTGTCCAAGTTGTGGTATGTGTTTAAGTAGTGGAATGTGTCCAAGATGTGGTATGTGTCCAAGATGTGGTATGTGTCCAAGTTATGGTATGTGTCCAAGTTGTGGTATGTGTCCAAGCTATGGTAATGTGTCCAAGTTGTGGTATGTGTCCAAGATGTGGTATGTGTCCAAGTTGTGGTATGTGTCCAAGTTGTGGTATGTGTCCAAGTTGTGGTATGTGTCCAAGCTATGGTAATGTGTCCAAGTTGTGGTATGTGTCCAAGATGTGGTATGTGTCCAAGATGTGGAATGTGTCCAAGATGTGGTATGTGTCAAATAATTATGTGGTATGTGTCCAAGATGTGGAATGTATCCAAGTTGTGGTATGTGTTTAAGTTGTGGTATGTGTTTAAGTAGTGTAATGTGTCCAAGATGTGGTATGTGTCCAAGTTGTGGTATGTGTTTAAGTAGTGTAATGTGTCCAAGATGTGGTATGTGTCCAAGATGTGATGTGTTCAAGATGTGGTATGTGTTCAAGATGTGGTATGTGTCCCAGATGTGGTATGTGTCCAAGTTGTGGTATGTGTTTAAGTAGTGGAATGTGTCCAAGATGTGGTATGTGTCCAAGATGTGGTATGTGTCCAAGTTATGGTATGTGTCCAAGTTGTGGTATGTGTCCAAGCTATGGTAATGTGTCCAAGTTGTGGTATGTGTCCAAGTTGTGGTATGTGTCCAAGTTGTGGTATGTGTCCAAGTTGTGGTATGTGTCCAAGCTATGGTAATGTGTCCAAGTTGTGGTATGTGTCCAAGATGTGGTATGTGTCCAAGTTATGGTTTGTGTCCAAGTTGTGATATGCGTATATATCTTTCTTTCTTTCTTTCTTTATTTGGTGTTTAACGTCGTTTTCAACCACGAAGGTTATATCGCGACGAATTTGCGTATAAGATGTGGTCTGTGTCCAAGTTGTGGTGTGTGTCCAAGATGTGGTATGTGTCCAAGTTGTGGTGTGTGTCCAAGATGTGGTCTGTGTCCAAGTTGTGGTGTTTGTCCAAGATGTGGTATGTGTCCAAGTTGTGGTGTGTGTCCAAGATGTGGTCTGTGTCCAAGTTGTGGTGTGTGTCCAAGATGTGGTCTGTGTCCAAGTTGTGGTGTGTGTCCAAGATGTGGTATGTGTCCAAGTTGTGGTATGTGACCAAGTTGTGGTATGTGTCCAAGTTGTGGTGTGTGTCCAAGATGTGGTATGTGTCCAAGTTGTGGTGTGTGTCTAAGATGTGGTATGTGTCCAAGTTGTGGTGTGTGTCCAAGATGTGGTATGTGTCCAAGTTGTGGTATGTGACCAAGTTGTGGTATGTGACCAAGTTGTGGTGTGTGTCCAAGTTGTGGTGTGTGTCCAAGATGTGGTATGTGTCCAAGTTGTGGTGTGTGTCCAAGATGTGGTCTGTGTCCAAGTTGTGGTGTGTGTCCAAGATGTGGTATGTGTCCAAGTTGTGGCGTGTGTCCAAGTTGTGGCGTGTGTCCAAGATGTGGTGTGTGTCCAAGATGTGGTGTGTGTCCAAGATGTGGTATGTGTCCAAGTTGTGGTATGTGTCCAAGTTGTGGTATGTGTCTTTTGTTTGTTTGCTTAACGCCCAGCCGACCACGAAGGGCCATATCAGGGCGGTGCTGCTTTGACTTATAACGTGCGCCACACACAAGACAGAAGTCGCAGCACAGGCTTCATGTCTCACCCAGTCACATTATTCTGACACCGGACCAACCAGTCCTAGCACTAACCCCCATAATGCCAAACGCCAGGCGGAGCAGCCACTAGATTGCCAATTTTAAAGTCTTAGGTATGACCCGGCCGGGGTTCGAACCCACGACCTCCCGATCACGGGGCGGACGCCTTACCACTAGGCCAACCGTACCGGTCTTGTGGTATGTGTCAAAGACGTGGTAATATCGTTATGTGTCCAAGTGTTGGTTTGTGTCCAAGTTGTGGAATGTGATGGGACAATAAAGAAATGGAGAAAAAAAATCTAATAGATTCACTGACTTTCGGGTAGCGCGACTCTGTTGTTTCTAGCTTTTCACTCGAAGGAAGCGACCCAAATTTCCCAGCGATGGGACAATAAAGAAAAGGAAGAAAAATCCCATAGATCTCCCTTGACTTTGGGGTATCGCGACTCGGATGCTGCTAGCTTTCCACTGGGAGGAAGTGGTCCGAATTTCCCAGCGACGGGACAATCTAGTAATGATATGGAGAAAGAAAACAAAATCAACGGAGTCGCGCTACCCCAAAAGTCAAGGTATTTTGTTTTTGTGCCTTGACTTTTGGGATGACAAAAAGATATCGGGAACATTAACGTGATTTATAAAAAAAATGATTACAAATCACGGGGCGCGCAGACCATTGATTTTAACTCCTAGGCTCAAAACTGTAAGGTTCAGCAGCTAAAGTCGCTTCAATGAATACGGCTTCTGACGTCATCGAACATTTTACCCAGAATTCACCACTTCTGTACTCTCGCGGACGTTCGAGATACAATGGCAGCCAGATCGGGACGCGAAAACGCTTCGCTTCAGCCACGAAATTCGTCGGATTATGGCCTAAACGATTCCGAAATAAACTAAACCCTGCAGTGAGGGAAGGTGAGAAAACAATTTCCTACGGCATGCATATGTCTGGTTAACCTAAGTCACGCCAAAACGCAAATAAACGCGTTTTTGACACCAAAAATAGCCTGTTATGGTCCTTTAATTGGGCGAAGTCGTCGACACGAACCTCGCCCGCAACTATGACACAAAACACTAGTCGTCACAAAGTCGTCACAAAGTCGTCACGAAGTCGTCACAAAGTCGTCACGAAGTCGTCACAAAGTCGTCACAAAGTCTTCACATAGTCAACTTTGGTTCAATAAATAGAGAATACTACATGACTTGCTGTGTCGTACCAGATTTACACGAGTTTTTATATTTAGTCAAGTTTTGACTAAATATTTTAACATCGAGGGGGAATCGAAACGAGGGTCGTGGTGTATGTGCGTGTGTGCGTGTGTGCGTGTGTGTGTGTAGAGCGATTCAGACTAAACTAATGGACCGATCTTTATGAAATTTGACATGAGAGTTCCTGGGTATGAAATCCCCGAACGTTTTTTTCATTTTTTTGATAAATGTCTTTGATGACGTCATATCCGGCTTTTCGTGAAAGTTGAGGCGGCACTGTCACGCCCTCATTTTTCAACCAAATTGGTTCAAATTTTGGTCAAGTAATCTTCAACGAAGCCCGGACTTTGGTATTGCGTTTCAGCGTGGTGGCTTAAAAATTAATTAATGACTTTGGTCATTAAAAATCGGAAAATTGTAAAAAAAAATAAAAATTTATAAAACGATGCAAATTTACGTTTATCTTATTGTCCATCATTTGCTGATTCCAAAAACATATACATATCTTATATTCGGATTAAAAACAAGCTCTGAAAATTAAATATATAAAAATTATTATCAAAATTAAATTGTCCAAATCAATTTAAAAACACTTTCATCTTATTCCTTGTCGGTTCCTGATTCCAAAAACATATAGGTATGATATGTTTGGATTAAAAACACGCTCAGAAAGTTAAAACAAAGAGAGGTACAGAAAAGCGTGCTATTCTTCTTAGCGCAACTACTACCCCGCTCTTCTTGTCAATTTCACTGCCTTTGCCATGAGCGATGGCCTGACGATGCTACGAGTAAAATGGCATTGCGTTCAGTTTCATTCTGTGAGTTCGACAGCTACTTGACTAAATATTGTATTTTCGCCTTACGCGACTTGTTTTTTTTAATATTGAACTGCGAGCGCAAGCGAGCTGTTCACTATTTAAAAAAAGCAACGAGTGTGAATCTGGTACGACACAGCAAGCCATGTAGTATTCTGTTTATCCTATATACTGTACTTACGTGTATTTTACTGAACATGTTATGCAGTCGAGGCAGCTAAATTGAAGACGCTTGTTTTGGAACCTCGATCTCTTCTAAAGCCTCGTGCAATCTAGTACGTCAAAGCAAAGAACGTCACTCTGAAAGTGTAGCGTGACGTGTTAGTTCTAAAGATTCATCTAGGTTTATAAGTGAGCTTCATTTTTTTTCTATAATGACGCTTGTCTCGATGACTTTGGCATGACCTCATTTACATGATATACACACGTGTGATTTGAACGATTATTATCTCACGGGTGTCTCTCTCACGCATGTAGGATAAAGAAAAGAACAAAGTGAATCCAAACAAAGAATTAACATGTCAGTCACGACTTTGAACGTAACAATAGATATAAACGTCACTACGCTCAGCCACGTGACCACTGACTACAGAGACGTCAGAACTCTCTATGGTCACTCTGGTCATCACTGGCCTCTTCGGTCATCACTGGCCTCTCCGGTCATCACTGGCCTCTCCGGTCATCACTGGCCTCTTCGGTCATCACTGCTGTGGCTGCTCTCCTCTATGCCAGCAGTAGCGGTCGTGGACACAGCTGTGCCACCCAGAAGCTTCACCAGCACCTCCTTGTCGATCTTTCTGGACTGCACGCACATCTTGACCAGGTTGTGCACACTGTCTGGCTGCCACGCGAGGACCTCTGTCGTCACATTGCCACGCATTTTCCTCGTCGTCTTCTCCATCCTCTTCTTCCTCCACTGATGTAAGAGACCGTTGAGAGTGTAGAGGAAAGGGTTGAGTGCCGAGTTGAGCGGTAGCACGAAGATGGCGGCCCACACGTTGACAATGCCCGGTATGGGTACTCCGCGTGCAGCCAGCAGCCCCATGAGACCGATAGGGAACCAGCAGCAGAAGTCTGTCAGCGCCACAGTGAAGAGACGACGGGCGATAGCCAGGTCTCGTTGCTGCTTCTGTGTCCCTGCAGCCACGCTGGACCTTCGGATGACGGTAAATATAAAGAGCTGACCCAGGCCGATGACGATGAAGAAGATAAAGTTGAGGACGAAGAAGACCCCGAAGGCGTAGTGCTGCCCTAAGAAGTCCTGGCGCGTGATGGGCAGCAGGATGCAGATTCCGTTCTGGCCGTAGAACTGGAGATCGGCGAGAAGCGGTACTGTTGCCAGTGCAGCGCCAGTGGCCCACACCACGCAGCACAGGGCCACACTCACACCGTGGCTCAGATGGAGCTGAGAGTGGAAGGGAAAGCCGATGACCAGAACGCGGTCCAGCGTGATGAGACAGACCACAAGGGCCGACACTTCGCTGGACAGGAAGCACAGAAAGCCGGCCACAGTGCACACCGGGCTCGTCTTCCAGTCCGTGTCTTTGGTCACGTAGTCTCCGCGAAGCTGAGCGTCCGCTGTGCCGATAATCATCATGTAGACCCCCATCAGTAGGTCAGAGGCGCACAGGTTCTTGATCAGAACGCCAGCTGCCGATGGTGAGTTCTTGGTGCTCATCAACTGTCTGTAGACAAGCACCCCGATGTTACCCACGATGGACAGCCCGCTCACTCCCCACAAACAAACACGGAAGAAATCCTGAGCGAGCAAGTCACTGCACGAAGACAGCTCATCCACAGGAGCGAGACATCTTCGCAATGTCGAATGAAAATGTCTGCAGCACAATTTAAACTCGTCAGTGTGTAGTTCTTCAAGAGCTGTCAGACCAGACAGTGCTCCCGCTCCATACGTGCGCAGTGGATTCTGACTGATGTCCAGATAGGACAAGCTGGCGAGAGGACGCAGAGCTGTGTCTTCCATCGTCTTCAGTCCAACGTTTGTCATGCGCAGGATTTTAAGGTTCTCAAGTTTGCCGGAATGTAATGTGTTAGTGAATGACCCACCGATAGTTTGTACAAGCAGGTTATTCGACAGACTGAGCTGTTCAAGTCGGGGTAGATGGCTCAGATTCATGGAAGCTAGATCTGTCAAATTGTTAAAACTGAGATCTAGAATCAGAAGCTGTGGCATGTTGGCTAGAGTGATATTTGGGAGCCCACAAGAGGTCAGGTTGAGAAAGAAGAGATACTCCATGTAATGGATTCCGTCCAGAGACACGACAGAGGCGTTACTTAGGTCCAGATAGCGCACGTACAGATTCTCCAGAGGATCAACCATTTTGGAGCACGTGTAGGCATGACCTTCACATTGACAGCCACGTGGACAGGTCATGTGACAGAAGAACTCGTCGTCCTTGTTAGCGCAGTGGTAGATCCCATCGCACAAGTAGTCCCAGTGGACGCACCTGCCATCCCCACGACACCTGTAGTAACCTGGACAGGTGATGTTGGTGACAGGTAGGCCTTCATCTTCCCCTTGAGGACAGTCCTGCTCGCCGTTGTTGAGAAGAAATGTGGGGATGCAGTGACCCCCTTGACAGTGATAGAACGTGTCAGCGCAGCTTCCGTTCGCGTCGTTCAGCTCTGCCAGTCCATAGCCGTTCATATCCACTGCCGCAAGAACATGCTTTTCCGGCCATGAACGTGGAACATAATTCGTCTGGTCATTGCAAGCATCTAAAAATTCGCTATACTCTAATGGAATGCACCCTAGCCCAGGGCATACAACCTCTAGTTGGCACGACGAACACCACTCTTCGTCACTTTCATCGAAGCAGTCGTGCATTCCATCGCACCTCCAATTGGCGGCAATTCGCTGAAAGTTTGTGCAGATGAAGCTAGAGTCTATGATGGGAGCAAACTGCGGCCGATGACACTTGGTTTCGTCACTGCCATCCATGCAGTCGTCATGTCCGTCGCACACATGTGTGTAGTGCACAGCTGGACCAAACCGACACTGAAACAACGGCAGGTTGCTAAGCGACAAGCCAGGCCCAGCCTCGTCCTCACTCTCCGCTCCCCACTGACAGCTATGAAACGTCTGCACCACGGAGCCGTCCGGGCATTCTTTGGTCGGGAACTCGTCGGGAGTTTTTGATGGCCGGGGGAAACTCAGTCCAGACAGTGAGAACCTTTGTGTTTCACGAGTTGGGTTAGGTTTCATGCACACATAGCCGTGAGGGGGCGTTTCAGAAAAAACACAGTGTGTCGGCTCGAAAAATTGTAATGTGATGACGTTGAGGACCGCACAGTCCGCTGTTGCTCCCGTTCCTTGCAGCCAGTGCTGCTCATAAGCTATGGGACTGCCCTCGTCTCCCCACTGCCACACAAAGCGGTACAGATGTCGCAGTAAGCGAAACACTGGCTTCACCTTTCTTAGGTTAACAGCGGCAGAACGAAATCCACTTTTACGAACCATGTCAGCGACAAACTCCACTTCTCCTGGTCGGGAAAGGGACGCCAGCGTGGCCCCGTGTGCAGCCTGACAGGCCGCCAAAGCTTGGAATGGCATCGTGACGAAAGAGGAGCCGGAGAAGGTGGCTGGTTTGAGGGGGAAGAAGGCCTTGAGACAGTTGTCGTGGTATGGCACCCAGTCCCCGCACCCTTCGTGACGGTAAGCACAGCCCTCCTCGTCCTCGCCGTCCTGACAGTGACGGATTCCATCGCACGTGATGGCCGGGGGAAGGTTGGTGATCCCTTCACAGTGATAAACGACAGTGCTGTCTACGTCCTGGCTGTGGTCACTTTGGGAATACCCTGGAATGTCAGTCTTATTGTATGCTGTGTAACGGATGCTGACGTTAGAGGGAAAAAACATGTTGGCAGGGCCAGGATAGAAGAAAAGAGTCAATCTGCTTTCATTCCGGAACAGAGGGGCCAGGCTGTCTTGACTGCTGGAATTAAAGTTCCTTAAAACGGTCCCAGAATCCGTTCCGGGGCTGTATATAATGAGTCTATCTTGTTCTTGTATGTGCACCTGCGCAAACTCCACAACGATCCCGTACTCGTCTGGAACGGTGACATGACAGGTGCTGAATCCGATGGAATAGTCAACGTGCTTCTCCAGGGGCACTTGTGTAACTTCCCCTTCCATTGCCTCCCCTTGGTGCTCGATGCCACAGTCTAGACAGACAGCCATCTACAAACAGTGTCTTGAAGAAAAAGCCTTACCTCTGACATTTGATCAAACCAGCGTTTCCTGTGTTTATTGATCATCGCAAGTTTGCTAAAACTGTATTTACAAAAAAAAAAAAACAGAAAGAAGAAACCTAGAGAGAGAAAAAAGAAGCAGGGGGGAGGGGGGGGGGTCAGAGATGAACATTGCAAGGACGTTGATATGTGCGAAATAATGTGATGCAGATAGTGGACGAGAGAAATCGTGTGTTGTTGGACGTGTCACGTGTGCACGACCCAACGTCCACTCGAGTACCAGCCATGGCTACTGTATCTTTTACATCTTAAACATTTCTTACATGATACCCAACGTCCACTCGAGTACCAGCCATGGCTAC
>NC_090248.1:6190975-6218475 GCF_037325665.1 Littorina saxatilis | reverse complement strand
CAATAAATCTCAAGACTTTTTACAAATAAAAGGATTAAGATATAAGCCACGAAGGCCGTGGTAATAAAAACAATATGTACAGTTTGGCGACTAGTGGGCCTTGGGTGAGGATATGTTGTCTAGAGGCTAGTCGCTAGAATCAGGAGGGATGGCGGGAGCCACTCGACCTCAAACTGAAACACGCTGATGTGATAATCTGGGCTTAGTTATACCCACAGCCCCATGTCCGAGTCCCTGACCAGTCGGCACAGCAGCAAGCTGTGTGACCAGCCTAGAGAACTGCTACTGCGCAAATAATCCTGGGGACTCAGACCATGGAGCTGCATATGGTCATATAAGGTTTTAAAGATAATTCTATTTGTAGCGCATGGAGCGAAAATGTGTTGAAATGAATAGGGTTCTCCACAATGGCAGGACTTGTTAAAGATATGGAAGCGGCAGCCGCCGGCACGGAGGCGTCTGAAGATAGTGAGGAGGTTTGTTGGGAGATCGGGGTGTAGATCGTTCATATCAATGGGTTGATAGGACAGAGATGTTACGTACTGACTTCGAATGAGTTTACGGATTTTACTGTAGAACTCGGTTACTGAGTAGCCGATGTTAGTGTTAGCTGGGCTAGATTCTGCCGCTTCTTTGGCAGCGACATCCGCCAGTTCATTTCCCCGGACCCCTACGTGAGAGGGGACCCAGAAAAATGATACGGATGTGCCGGATGAGATTAACTGGTGACATATAAAGAGGATTTCTCTTTGTAGCTCTGCCCGATTTGATGTGTTTCGATGCAGAGCTTGTAATGAAGAGCGCGAGTCAGAGCAGAAAACTACCGCACGCGGTGTGACTGGGAGGTCATTTATAAAAGTGCATGCCATAAGCAAGGCAAATAGCTCGGCTGAGAATATGGAGATGTCTTTATTAAGAGTATATTTCCTTGAGATTTTGAGATCTGGGATCACAAAGGCGCAGCCAACGCTGCCGTCTGCAAATTTGGATCCGTCAGTAAAGACTTTTAAGTGCTCCGAGAATTTGTAGTTTAGTGTTTCTTTTGTAACAGTAGCTAGGTAGACGGGGTTATCTTTTTTGGTAGTATTATCTTCACTGTCGTATATGATAGTAGGGGTTTCCTCAAGCCAAGGCGGGTAGGAGGGCGGGGGGACCCTGGCCAGCTCACTGACCTTCACCCCGCTATCGGCTAGAATGCGGTTTACTGTGTCGGATAAGGGTAGCGTTTTGGCCAAGAGTTGAGTGCTATGTTTGGTGTTGGCCTCATAATTTTGGTGCTGAGGAAAAAAGTCAGTCAGGACCTCGCAGGCAGAGTTCTCTACCGCGTGGGCTCTGACAGCATACTGAGCTGAACGGAGTTTTATCTCATCCACAAGGGGCAGCCACCCACACTCGCTGTAGACTCGACTCTTACTCGCTTGTTGGGAGAGTCCCAGAGCTATTTTGAGCGCCCTGCACTCTATAATAGCCAGTTTTTTCATGAGCGCCGGGCGCGTCGCGAAATAAGCTTCGCACCCGTAAAGGAGGCGGGAGCGAATTAATGCCCGCACTACCTCTGTGACACACTTACGTCCTCTGGCCCAGGATTGGGACGCCAGGTAGCGTATGATATAAAGATCCTTGTTGGCCTTATTGATCAGATGTTCGATATGACTGGTCCAGTTAAGTCGGGTATCGATGATAACGCCGAGGAACTTAACTTCTGAGCTCGGTTTGATAATATCACAACCTATCTTTATACTGCAGTTCCTGTACAGTTGTCTACGGGAGACAACAAGAAAGACTGTTTTATTTGAGGCTAGTTGGAAGCCGTTGGTGTACATATATTGACAGAGGTTGTCGATTTTAGTTTGGTAAGAAGATAAGTCAACAGTGTTGGTAACTCTGTTATGGCGTGGTCTATTAGTGTCTATTAAGGCGAGGTCGTCCGCATACAGAAGTACACTGGCACCGTCAACCTTAACAGAAGTAATGTCATAGAGCATGATGCTGAATACGTTTGGCGCGATTATACTGCCCTGGGGAACCCCCATGTCCAGCACATGGGTTTCGGACACCGAAGAGCCCACTCGGACAGACATCTTGCGATTGCTGATGAAGTTTTTGATGAATTGGTACATGTGGCCAGAGACACCGATTCTGCCGAGTTTTAGGAGTAGACGAGCATGCCAGACGCTGTCGTACGCAGATTTAATATCAAAGAAGGTTCCAAGAAGAGAATTATTACTATGTGCCAAGGTCTTTTTGATTTTTTCAGTGACGTGCACAATGTGGTCCGCACACGAACGACCTTGCCTAAAACCTGCCTGGCATGTAGGAATGATATTGTGTTTATTGAGGTGGAACTCCAGCCTCTGGTTCACCACACGCTCAAAGATCTTGCTGAGGTGGGGGGTTAGTGATATGGGGCGGTAACTGCCAGGTAGATTGCCCGGTTTTCCGCTCTTCAATACTGCTACTACTTGTGAGTCTGACCACGCTGCGGGGATAGTATCCTTTAACCAGCATAGATTGAAAAACTAAGTGAGCAACTTAACAAAGTTAGGTGGTAGATGTTTTATCATGTGATATGATATTGGGTCTAAACCTGTGGATTTTTTTGGGTCTGTCACAGAAGAGATGGCGTTTTGGACTTCTTTTGCCTTAAACATGCAGTTTATAGGCAACTGGTTGTCATCTGGGGGGTATGTGAAACCCTTCTCCTGATCTAACCTATAATTGAGTCGTTCAGTATCTAGGGATTTTGATTGACTATTTTTGGCAAAGGTATCTGCTAATAGGTTTGCCTTTTCAGAGTCAGTTGTGGTCATTTTATCACCCGATAGTAGTGGCTTTTCTTTAGTTCTGTATCTACATTTAAATCTGCGGATTTTCTTCCAGATTTTGCCACAGTCTTTGTAATCTTTAGTTTCTTTGTGGACAAAGTTTTCCCAGTTTTGAAGTTTAGCCTCAGCGGTGATCTGGTTAAATTGTATTTCAGCTGACTTCATATTCGTGAAGTTAGCGTCTGAGCAGTGCCTGAGATATGTCCTAATGTGATATCGCTTGTTTGCCAAGGCTTCATCACAGTCTGCATTCCACCACTCATTCCTTTTGGCCTTACAGTTAGGATTTACTGATTTAAGCGGAATGTGATTATTGGCAGCAGTGAGTATACATTGACGTATGTTATTGTAAGAGGCTTCGATGTCATCCGTAAGGAGAGTTTCCTCCCTGACACCCTCGAGCTCCGCACGGAAGCTGTCCCAATTTGCCTGTTTGTAATTGTACTTTTTTCTGACCTCCGAGTTATTGCGATTAGGGGCGAAGTGGCGGAAGGTAAGAACAATGGGTAAGTGATCGGAGCCGAGGGCGTCCGGGAAAACGTTCCAGTCGATGTCAGTGACTATGGCATTTGAGCAAAGGGAGAGATCGATTGCTGACGGGGAATGGTCAGCTCTGTCTGGAAGTCTGGTTGCCGAGCCATCGTTTAGTATACAAAAGTCAGTTTCCAAAATGACGTCAGCAAGGTTGCTATTGGCATATTTGTATCTAGGGTTAGCAGAGTCCCACAGAGGGTGGTGATTATTAAAATCACCCATCACGCACCAGTGTCTCTATGAATCATACATTGTCTCTATGAATCAGACATTGTCTCTATGAATCATACATTGTCTCTATGAATCATACATTGTCTATATGAATCATACATTGTCTCTATGAATCATACATTGTCTCTATGAATCATACATTGTCTATATGAATCAGACATTGTCTCTATGAATCAGACATTGTCTATATGAATCATACATTGTTTATATGAATCATACATTGTCTATATGAATCATACATTGTCTATATGAATCATACATTGTCTCTATGAATCAGACATTGTCTATATGAATCATACATTGTCTCTATGAATCATACATTGTCCATATGAATCATACATTGTCTCTATGAATCATACATTGTCTATATGAATCATACATTGTCTCTATGAATCATACATTGTCTATATGAATCATACATTGTCTCTATGAATCAGACATTGTCTATATGAATCATACATTGTCTCTATGAATCAGACATTGTCTCTATGAATCATACATTGTCTATATGAATCATACATCGTCTATATGAATCATACATTGTCTCTATGAATCATACATTGTCTATATGAATCATACATTGTCTCTATGAATCAGACATTGTCTATATGAATCATACATTGTCTCTATGAATCAGACATTGTCTATATGAATCATACATTGTCTCTATGAATCATACATTGTCTCTATGAATCATACATTGTCTATATGAATCAGACATTGTCTATATGAATCAGACATTGTCTATATGAATCATACATTGTCTATATGAATCATACATTGTCTATATGAATCATACATTGTCTATATGAATCAGACATTGTCTATATGAATCATACATTGTCTCTATGAATCATACATTGTCTATATGAATCATACATTGTCTATATGAATCAGACATTGTCTATATGAATCAGACATTGTCTATATGAATCAGACATTGTCTATATCGGTACTCATTTGTCTTACGCCAGCTTCCATGAAGAGAAAAAACACAGTTTGGCAGCTGTGTTATGTCTCAAACAAACAAACAAACGAACAAACAAATAAACAAAAAAACAAACAAATCAATATACAAATAAACAAACAAACAAATAAACAAACACACAAATAAACAAACAAACAAGCAAACAAACAAACAAACAAACAAACAAGCAAGCAAACAAACAAACAAACGAATAAACAAACAAACAAAACAAACAAAAGAAGAAAACCTGCCACTGTCAAAGATCTGGGGAAAACGTAAAATTAAAAAAAAGTGCGCCTCAGAACTCTTTCCGCAGGAAACAGCTCCAACACTGTGAAAACTAAACAGACTTGTCAGCAAAGTGAAATAATCACACCACTGCGGATAAAACAACATTAATCCCTTGAAATTAAACAATAACATTATCTGAACAGGTCCAATATAGAAGTAAAATGCAGCAATACATAGTACAGTTCATTACACAATCAAACTAATGTCACCTGTCTGAAAACATAAACAGATTCATTATGTCAGCCGCAACTGTAAACGTCGCCATAGATGCAAACGTCACTACACTAAGCCACGTGACCACTGACCACGGAGACGTCAGAACTCTCTCTGGTCACTCTGGTCATCACTAGTCTCTCCGGTCATCATTGGCCTCTCCGGTCATCACTGGCCTCTCCGGTCATCACTGGCCTCTCCGGTCATCACTGGCCTCTCCGGTCATCACTGCTGTGGCTGCTCTCCTCTCTGCCAGCAGTAGCGGTCGTGGACACAGCTGTGCCACCCAGAAGCTTCATCAGCACCTCCTTGTCGATCTTTCTGGACTGCACGCACATCTTGACCAGGTTGTGCACACTGTCTGGCTGCCACGCGAGGACCTCTGTCGTCACATTGCCACGCATTTTCCTCGTCGTCTTCTCCATCCTCTTCTTCCTCCACTGATGTAAGAGACCGTTGAGAGTGTAGAGGAAAGGGTTGAGCGCCGAGTTGAGCGGTAGCACGAAGATGGCGGCCCACACGTTGACAATGCCCGGTATGGGTACTCCGCGTGCAGCCAGCAGCCCCATGAGACCGATAGGGAACCAGCAGCAGAAGTCTGTCAGCGCCACAGTGAAGAGACGACGGGCGATAGCCAGGTCTCGTTGCTGCTTCTGTGTCCCTGCAGCCACGCTGGACCTTCGGATGACGGTAAAGATGAAGAGCTGACCCAGGCCGATGACGATGAAGAAGATAAAGTTGAGGACGAAGAAGACCCCGAAGGCGTAGTGCTGCCCTAAGAAGTCCTGGCGCGTGATGGGCAGCAGGATGCAGATTCCGTTCTGGCCGTAGAACTGGAGGTCGGCGAGAAGCGGTACTGCTGCCAGTGCAGCGCCAGTGGCCCACACCACGCAGCACAGGGCCACACTCACACCGTGGCTCAGATGGAGCTGAGAGTGGAAGGGAAAGCCGATGACCAGAACGCGGTCCAGCGTGATGAGACAGACCACAAGGGCCGACACTTCGCTGGACAGGAAGCACAGAAAGCCGGCCACAGTGCACACCGGGCTCGTCTTCCAGTCCGTGTCTTTGGTCACGTAGTCTCCGCGAAGCTGAGCGTCCGCTGTGCCGATAATCATCATGTAGACCCCCATCAGTAGGTCAGAGGCGCACAGGTTCTTGATCAGAACGCCAGCTGCCGATGGTGAGTTCTTGGTGCTCATCAACTGTCTGTAGACAAGCACCCCGATGTTACCCACGATGGACAGCCCGCTCAGTCCCCACAAACAAACACGGAAGAAATCCTGAGCGAGCAAGTCACTGCACGAAGACAGCTCATCCACAGGAGCGAGACATCTTCGCAATGTCGAATGAAAATGTCTGCAGCACAATTTAAACTCGTCAGTGTGTAGTTCTTCAAGAGCTGTCAGACCAGACAGTGCTCCCGCTCCATACGTGCGCAGTGGATTCTGACTGATGTCCAGATAGGACAAGCTGGCGAGAGGACGCAGAGCTGTGTCTTCCATCGTCTTCAGTCCAACGTTTGTCATGCGCAGGATTTTAAGGTTCTCAAGTTTGCCGGAATGTAATGTGTTAGTGAATGACCCACCGATAGTTTGTACAAGCAGGTTATTTGACAGACTGAGCTGTTCAAGTCCGGGCAGATGGCTCAGATTCATGGAAGCTAGATCTGTCAAATTGTTAAAACTGAGATCTAGAATCAGAAGCTGTGGCATGTTGACTAGAGTGATATTTGGGAGCCCACAAGAGGTCAGGTTTAGAAAGAAGAGATACTCCATGTAATGGATTCCGTCCAGAGACACGACAGAGGCGTTACTTAGGTCCAGATAGCGCACGTACAGATTCTCCAGAGGATCAACCATTTTGGAGCACGTGTAGGCATGACCTTCACATTGACAGCCACGTGGACAGGTCATGTGACAGAAGAACTCGTCGTCCTTGTTAGCGCAGTGGTAGATCCCATCGCACAAGTAGTCCCAGTGGACACACCTGCCATCCCCACGACACCTGTAGTAACCTGGACAGGTGATGTTGGTGACAGGTAGGCCTTCATCTTCCCCTTGAGGACAGTCCTGCTCGCCGTTGTTGAGAAGAAATGTGGGGATGCAGTGACCCCCTTGACAGTGATAGAACGTGTCAGCGCAGCTTCCGTTCACGTCGTCCAGCTCTGCCAGTCCATAGCCGTTCATATTCACTGCTGCAGGGAAGGGTGGCCTGACATACGGCACAGCCACAGGAGACGAGTACAGGCAATTAGAAACATACTTGGCAAAGTCCTTGGGCACGCAGCCGACCTTGAGACACATGATTTGATCACCGCACGACGCACACGAGTCTTCGTCACTTTCATCAAAGCAGTCTAGTTGACCATCACATTTTTGCTCAGCGCGAACGACCTGAAAGTTTTTGCAGATGAAGGTAGAGACTATGATGGGAGCAAACTGCGGCCGATGACACTTGGTTTCGTCACTGCCATCCATGCAGTCGTCATGTCCGTCGCACACATCTGTGTAGTGCACAGCTGGACCAAACCGACACTGAAACAACGGCAGGTTTCTAAGCGACAAGCCAGGCCCAGCCTCGTCCTCACTCTCCGCTCCCCACTGACAGCTATGAAACGTCTGCACCACGGAGCCGTCCGGGCATTCTTTGGTCGGGAACTCGTCGGGAGTTTTTGATGGCCGGGGGAAACTCAGTCCAGACAGTGAGAACCTTTGTGTTTCACGAGTTGGGTTAGGTTTCATGCAGAAAAAGCCATCGGGATATACCTTAAAGCTGCTACACGGCATCGGCCCCACAAGTCCATCAGTCAGAACATTGAGAGCTACACAGTCTGCCATAGCTCCAGTGGTTTGTAACGTGTGTTGGTCATAGGCTATGGGACTCCCCTTGTCTCCCCATTGCCACAGGAAGCGGTAGAAATGTCGCAGTTTGGAAACCACTGGCTTGACTTTGCTGATGCCCACATTAGCAGTATGAAAGCCACTTTTACGAACCATTCTAGCTGCTATTTCCAATCCTCCTGCTTCTTGTAGGCTGGCTAGTTTGCCTCCTTGTGAGTGACAATTCTGCGCATCATGTTGTGAAAATGTATCCGATCGGTGGTAATTGACACCAGTAACTGAAAACATTTCCATTTTCATAAATTTAGCAAAACAAATATTGCGACAAATGTCGCATTCCAATTAAAGCATGAATTATCTTGACATTTCAACTTTCCGGACCGCCGGTTCCACTTGACTATCATTCGCATCAAAGAATTCTTTAACAGGGATCACGTGACCACCCGCTCAAATAAAGGTACCCCCGACCTGACACAAACGTTAGGTACCAATTAAAAAAGCGACATTATACAGGGTGGTCTAAAAAATTGTAGACAGTTTTGCGTGCCTGTCATTTCTGCTAAAGGGCTCCCACCTATTCTTTTTCACCTGGAATGTCTCACACAAGCATGAAGTAAGGCACATTTTTTTCTTCTTTGCAACATCATTTCTGGCGTAGTTCAATAGTTCATCACATTCTCAATCCAAGCACCTCGTCTCTGGATTACGGCTGCGACACGGACATTGAAGTTGTTGATAACTCTGTCCAAGGTCTCGAGTGGAATCCTCTTGATTTCACGAAGAATGTTCTCCTTAAGCGCTTGTTTTGTCTGTGGATTGTTGTGGTAAACCCTTTCCTTCAAGTACCCCCAGAGGAAGAAATCTGGAGGAGAAAGATCTGGGGACGAGGTGCTTGGATTGAGAATGTGATGAACTATTGAACTACGCCCAGAAATGATGTTGCAAAGAAGAAAAAACTGTGCCTTTCTAAACGTTCATGCTTGTGTGAGACATTCCAGGTTAAAAAGAATAGGTGGGAGCCATGTAGCAGAAATGACAGGCACGCAAAACTGTCTACATTTTTTTGGACCACCCTGTATGTGAATGCCCCTGCTAAGGAGCCTTCTGTGTCTTTAGATTCTTTTTGTTTTGCTTGTGTTCTTGGGTCTAGCTCGCTCTTTATCTTTTAGTTTTCTTTATTAAGTATGAGCGTCCTGGTACGACCTTTGTTTTTGTTTTACTAACGTTAAATATTGTAACGAACAAATTTATAAACGAGAGTGTGGCCGGCGTTTTTCTGATATTAATTTCATGTGCCTGTATGGCTCACGCTGGACACCATGCTAGCCTATGGAGATTTTCCCCGGAGAGCACGGGACGCATGCTTTGTAACAGTAAAACCGTAGTAACGCGCAGTAATTTTTAGGTCACCTTTGTGGTGGATAGCCTGTATTCGTTGTCACTTGCTGGGAAGCCGTTCAGGGAACAACATGTTTTTAGTATAGATAGGTTTTTTGCTCTGTTCCTGGGACCAGTTTTATCAAGTTAATTTGTAATGTTCTGTTTAGTTGCTCGGCCTTGAGCCCGTTTAGATTATATTGATGCTGTCAAAGGCGAGTATCCATTTCTGACTCCATGTTGCTCTTATTTACCGAATTCGTGTAATTTTCGTTTCGAATCTTTGTTTGTTATGACTTCTTTCCGTTTCTTTGTCTTCTTTCCGTTTCTTTGTCTTCTTTCCGTTTCTTTGTCTTACGTTTTTATCTATGCAAGGGAAGAGCTGAGACTGTTCTGGTTTATTATGATTTGACTTTAAGCCAGTTTTTGTTTGCTAACCTTCTGTAAGGTTTTGGTTCATGTTTGCGAGTTGTATTTGTATTACTCCTTCCTGTAATGTTGGTCAGCTTTCCTTTCACTGCGTGTCGTTTCTTGTTTAGTTAGCCTAGTGTGTCCTACGTTTATTCTATGTTAGGGTGTTCTAACATATTTTGTCTTGGTGTTCAAGATAGCTTTGGTGATTTTTTCTTGATTTGCCGCCATCTTGTTTCGGCCGCCATTTTGACGTCCATCTTTGATGTTTATGTTTTTAGGACACCTTTTATGTTTAGTTTGATGTTTAGAATTCTAAGTTTAGTTTTTTCTTTTTATCAGTTTCCACCGATCCGCGCTCCGCGCTTCACGCTCCACGCTTCACACTCTACTGTTCTGCGCTCTCACTCAAGCTAGTCATATCTACTCCACATTTTAGCATCAATTCATATTCTAAACTTAGATCAGTTTTTCCGCCACGCTCCAATATAAGTTATTTAGCTCTCCATAGGTTTATGTTTAGCTTTTTATATATCAATATTACGAACTGATTCCTATGACATTGACAAGTATGACCATATCCACAAATAAAACTTTAACTAATTTTCCAATTCTAGTGTTCGTTTTGTTTTGTGAGCGCGTCGGTTCTTTGTAGCACCAAAATTACATCCTCCAGAATTTACATAAGTCATCTTAAAATCTTACAGCAACTCAAGGGCAATCACACTGTACAAGGTGAAATTCAAATTAGTTATCTACCCAGAGCATGTTGTTTTGTTTAACTTGCTTGCGTATTTTGTGTGTTATATGTCAGAGAGAAATTCAAGTTTTACGCCCTCACGGCAAAGCCTTTAGGGGCATGTTCCCGGGTTTTCACCCGACTTTGGATGAGATACACAAGTGTATGCGTGTTTAGGTGGTATCAGCCATCTGCACTTATGGCAGAATGACCGAGATCTTTTACGTGCCACTGTGGTGACACGGGGGTGGGAGATGGATACCGTCTCTGGGTCTGCCCATAAAGTTGACCCGTGTCCGTCCCGGCCCGGATTCGAACCTGCGACCTTTCCATCACCAGTCCAATGCTCTACCACCTGAGCTACCCGGGGCCCCGTGGGTTATGTCGTTCCTACTGATGGAGGTGTGCATCTCTTGAGCGGTCAAAAACGGGAGGTTTTTGCGTCAATGTTTAGTGGTATCATGACAAAAAGCGCTGTATTTTAACAGTGCTTCGGTGGATTACGTTGACATTTTCAGGATATTTTGCTTACGTACGTACTTCGAGTAAAATGTCAGATTGTTGCAGGTAATTGTTCAGATGTTATAATAATAATAATAATAATAATAAGAACATTTATATAGCGCTAAATCAAAAACTTTCGTTAAAAAGGCTTGCTCTAAGCGCTTGACATCTAAACTAAAACGTCATGCACACTCTTTACAATGATGTACAAGAACTTCATGTCACACTCTTTCATTCAGTATAGCACCATTCACACAGTTGTTATTCTGTACAAGACAATAAGTTAGTCTAACATTTAGAATGTTCATAAGATGAAAACAAGAAAAAACCAGACTGATTAAAACAACTGCTTAGTGCTAACAAAGCATGAATCTTAATGATAACGTAATACATGTTTCACTGTTAAGACCATAAAAAAAACCTATGTGCTAAAATAACTTCAAACTTTTAAGAACTTCTTATAAGATACACAGCACATCTAGATAAACACCAGAATGATAAAACAAAAGGCAACTCGTTAAAACTATTAAATGCATCAATGTCTAAAACACGAAAGACTCAAATATAAGATACACAATTCTCTAGAATTGTTTATTAAAAAAACTGAAACCGACCTGCTCAAAGTAAACCATACCCACCATGTTCCGGAAAGAGTTTTAAAACCTTTAATAGGATTGTTCACTTACCTAAAAAAAAATCGTGAATTCGCATGTCTACAGACACCTGTTTGCTACACACTCTGTGAAAGTTTCATTTGCGTATGAACACTGGCCGTTAATTATGTTCTAGTAACGTAAACGCGTGAGAGAAAAATGGAACGTTCACGCTGTTTTCCACTGACAGCGGTTTTCACTGAGTGCCTCTCAAATCATGCTGCCGTCATACATGACTGGGCATTACTGTAGCACGGTAACATCCCACATATAGGTTGCGTGTTTACATGCCTAGCAAATTTAAACCAGTCATAATATATAAATGAAATTTTGTCAGTGTTTGTATCAATCATTTGCCTGTAGAAATGTAAAGTCATGATCTTTTTCAAGGTAAATGAACAATATTTCCTATGAAGAATTTTGAAACTTGTTCCAAAAGATTGCATTTAATCTGAGCAAATACCGACATTTTACTTGAAGTAGTCTGGTATCACACCGTATACCGTGGCTGCACCAGTAGCACTGCAATTATAGGCTCCGTTAAGGAGTTACCCCGACGAAATATGCACAGTTTGGCTTTATGATACAAAGTTAGCCCTGTCTTTGCTGCATCAGATTTTGACATTTAAAATATGATTCTAACGTGGCGATTGTAGAAAATTGAAGGAATGTGGGGTAACTGTGGGTATCTCCAGGCGGTCTTTTTCCTACCTACTTGCTATTAATCTCATTAGTTGTCACCGTTTTATGTTCAATTAAACAACGATAACTTTTTATTTTTTGAAAGTACATCCCAGGAAGATAACGATAAAATGATAAGAGTCGTAGAGTTAAACTTTGTTTGCGTTTTATGGGGCATTATGTCATCCATGATGGCGTCAGAATTTTGCGTTTTCCGGTCATAGAGCATTTAACTTTAGTGTTTGCTACGAGCACAGACTACTAAGCTTCACAAATAAAGCATGTGAGCATTGTTTGATGTACCCTTAATATCACGATATGCATTTGTTATGTTTTTACTCTGCAACAGTAGAGATAACCTGTATGTTGTAACTTTACCCCCATTTTGTAAGAATCTGTATGTGCATGCTAGAGTTGTATTACTAGCGCTCCAGAGATCACTGTTTTAGGAAAACATAAAATATGTGAAAAACATATGTTGGAGTGCACAAAGAGTGTTTTTTTAATTCAGCATTAAGCTTATGTTGTTACTTTAAATTGTACGTGACAATGGATGGTACGTGAACATTACTAAGCAGTGCTATTTTGCATTTGTGTTTAAGAAAAGGGCTCTTTAGGACAAGGTGAACACATTTTAAAGGTAATTTATTAAAGTATTAATGCACCCTGCTATTTAAAAGCAATTCATGGATAGAAGTTCTGGTTATTCCCTTCAGACGCGTAAAAACGTTCAAACCAAAAATCCCGCGTCAGACTTCAGTAATGGTCATAGTGTGTGGAGTTAAACAAAATATCAGTGGCAGCTACATTCATAATATTTTTACAGAAATAAATGTCTTATGTATAGGTTACAACACGAGTGGTTTTTTATATAAAAAACCACGAGTGTTGTAATCTGTATATCCCATTCTACCATCAAACACAAAGTGTAGACTACTAGCGGCACTGTTGCGATCTGTGGAGTGTGAAACAGTGTTGCCAGCGAGACTTGGCCCTTTTGCAACCTTAAACTAAGTGACCGTGGCTGAAAAAATAAAACGCATGAGTGCATCGATAAGTACGCGGTAACACTACTTTCAGACCGTTTAAAAGCTTTAAGTAAAGGTTCATAAGTTGCAAGAAAGTAATGAAGTCGTATAGAAATCCATTTAGTTGAAGCGCACAATTCTTTTGTTTTGTGTTTCAGGTCGGCCGAACGGGGAAACCGGTTTGGCCCCCATTTGGCTTACTCGATTCAGAATCGATTCCACGTTGTTTTTTTCGAACGTATTATTATACAATTAGGCTTATTGACAGAGAAGCAAATTTTAGGGAACACATATGTAGGTTTAGATTTAACCATTTGCTCCCTATTTGAAATGTATCTACGTGATAAACTGTTTTGCGAGTGTGTTTGCATGAACCTAAACTGGTATGGGTGTGAGGAAAACAGGACCCAAGTCTGTCACCGCCGATTGATTGCATTTTGAAAGAATATGACAGGATTACGGAAAAATACACACATGTTAAGTTCTTAGATACCTTCATCGCCAATGTGGACTTACTGCAGAGCCAGGCAAAAGAGTAGACTTGCTCGCAAATACGTGAAACAGCAGATGTTTGATAACGAAGCGAAGCCAAAGGACGCCTCTCGGTCAAAAAAAGTCGTCTGGTACGATGCAAGGGAAGGTACTCGTTTTTTTATATTTAGTCAAGTTTTGACTAAATATTTTAACATCGAGGGGGAATCGAAACGAGGGTCGTGGTGTATGTGCGTGCGTGTGTGTGTGTGTGTGTGTGTGTGCGTGCGTGTGTGTGTGTGTGTAGAGCGATTCAGACTAAACTACTGGACCGATCTTTATGACATTTGACATGAGAGTTCCTGGGTATGAAATCCCCGAACGTTTTTTTCATTTTTTTGATAAATGTCTTTGATGACGTCATATCCGGCTTTTCGTGAAAGTTGAGGCGGCACTGTCACGCCCTCATTTTTCAACCAAATTGGTTGAAATTTTGGTCAAGTACTCTTCGACGAAGCCCGGGGTTCGGTATTGCATTTCAGCTTGGTGGCTTAAAAATTAATTAATGACTTTGGTCATTAAAAATCTAAAAATTGTAAAAAAAAATAAAAATTTATAAAACGATCCAAATTTACGTTTATCTTATTCTCCATCATTTGCTGATTCCAAAAACATATAAATATGTTATATTCGGATTAAAAACAAGCTCTGAAAATTAAATATATAAAAATTATTATCAAATTTTTTTTTTCGAAATCAATTTAAAAACACTTTCATCTTATTCCTTGTCGGTTCCTGATTCCAAAAATATATAGATATGATATGTTTGGATTATAAACACGCTCAGAAAGTTAAAACGAAGAGAGGTACAGAAAAGCGTGCTATCCTTCTCAGCGCAACGAATACCCCGCTCTTCTTGTCAATTCCACGTGCACTGCCTTTGCCACGGGCGGTGGAGTGACGATGCTACGAGTATACGGTCTTGCTGCGTTCAGTTTCATTCTGTGAGTTCGACAGCTACTTGACTAAATATTGTATTTTCGCCTTACGCGACTTGTTAGTATATGTATAAGTGGAGGGATGGTCCCGTGTAAATAGCGGATCAAAACTGAGATGATGAGCCGATTTGTTTTGTTTTGTCCGGAGAAGGTGTATGCCTTTAAACTATCTCTTTGCTTGAAAAATACATGCACACTATAGGGACTCAGGTCTTCTTTTTTATATTTAGTCAAGTATTGACTAAATATTTTAACATCGAGGGGGAATCGAAACGAGGGTCGTGGTGTATGTGCGTGCGTGCGTGCGTGTGTGTGTGTGTGTGTCTGTGTGTGTGTGTGTGTGTGTAGAGCGATTCAGACTAAACTACTGGACCGATCTTTATGAAATTTGACATGAGAGTTCCTGGGTATGAAATTTCCGAACGTTTTTTTCATTTTTTTGATAAATGTCTTTGATGACGTCATATCCGGCTTTTCGTGAAAGTTGAGGCGGCACTGTCACGCCCTCATTTTTCAACCAAATTGGTTGAAATTTTGGTCAAGTACTCTTCGACGAAGCCCGGGGTTCGGTATTGCATTTCAGCTTGGTGGCTTAAAAATTAATTAATGACTTTGGTCATTAAAAATCTGAAAATTGTAAAAAAAATTAAAAATTTATAAAACGATCCAAATTTACGTTTATCTTATTTTCCATCATTTGCTGATTCCAAAAACATATCAATATGTTATATTTGGATTAAAAACAAGCTCTGAAAATTAAATATATAAAAATTATTATCAAATTTTTTTTTTCGAAATCAATTTAAAAACACTTTCATCGTATTCCTTGTCGGTTCCTGATTCCAAAAATATATAGATATGATATGTTTGGATTAAAAACACGCTCAGAAAGTTAAAACGAAGAGAGGTACAGAAAAGCGTGCTATCCTTCTTAGCGCAACGAATACCCCGCTCTTCTTGTCAATTCCACGGGCACTGCCTTTGCCACGGGCGGTGGAGTGACGATGCTACGAGTATACGGTCTTGCTGCGTTGCATTGCGTTCAGTTTCATTCTGTGAGTTCGACAGCTACTTGACTAAATATTGTATTTTCGCCTTACGCGACTTGTTTATATTTAGTCAAGTATTGACTAAATATTTTAACATCGAGGGGGAATCGAAACGAGGGTCGTGGTGTATGTGCGTGCGTGCGTGCGTGTGTGTGTGTGTGTGTGTGTGTGTGTAGAGCGATTCCCCGAACATGACATGAGAGTTCCTGGGTATGAAATCCCCGAACGTTTTTTTCATTTTTTGGATAAATGTCTGATGACGTCACATCCGGCTTTTCGTGAAAGTTGAGGCGGCACTGTCACGCCCTCATTTTTCAACCAAATTGGTTGAAATTTTGGTCAAGTAATCTTCGACGAAGCCCGGGGTTCGGTTTTGCATTTCAGCTTGGTGGCTTAAAAATTAATTAATGACTTTGGTCATTAAAAATCTGAAAATTGTAAAAATAAATAAAAATTTATAAAACGATCCAAATTTACGTTTATCTTATTCTCCATCATTTGCTGATTCCAAAAACATATAAATATGTTATATTCGGATTAAAAACAAGCTCTGAAAATTAAATATATAAAAATTATTATCAAAATTAAATTGCCGAAATCAATTTAAAAACACTTTCATCTTATTCCTTGTCGGTTCCTGATTCCAAAAACATATAGATATGATATGTTTGGATTAAAAACACGCTCAGAAAGTTAAAACAAAGAGAGGTACAGAAAAGCGTGCTATCCTTCTTAGCGCAACTACTACCCCGCTCTTCTTGTCAATTTCACTGCCTTTGCCATGAGCGGTGGCCTGACGATGCTACGAGTAAAATGGCATTGCGTTTCATTCTGTGAGTTCGACAGCTACTTGACTAAATATTGTATTTTCGCCTTACGCGACTTGTTTTTTTTGGTTTGCAACCATTGGCATTGTGATCAGTAGTGTTCGACTGTTCAAACTAGTGTTATGCACGGGTTAATAAAACTGCGGATAGAACTCTTTAGCAGCAAAGCAATTAACTCTTACCAGTTCGGGGGTTTTAGGGCATATTTTACAGTGCTGTTGGTGCCTACTTGCCGAGTGGCTATCTGGGGTCATATTCTAAATGAAATATAGAAAGTTATATATCAAATGAAAGGAAAATGAATAAGCTTTTCATATTTGCAAAGAGAATTGTGCTATCTTTAAAGCTAAAATTTTTTATGGGGGTGACAACATGATTTTTGTTGAAATTTGTACGCCCATTTTTTGGAACACGTGACAAACACAAAGAAGAAATTTTTTTTGTGTTCAGTTTATTTTAGATATGCTGCTAACTAGTCTGTTTGGGCATTCATTTTACATAACATAGCAAAGTTTTATAGAGTTTTGCTGATAAACAAAAAAGTTATTGTCACCTGAATACCCCCACCCAAATTTCAAAGTTGGACGTTTCATGCCTAAGGCCCCCCCCAAAAAAATATTCTGTTTACGGTATCCTGACTGACCCTATTTTTTCGCGCGACCCTAGACTTTTGTTTGGCATTTGGTAAAAAAAAAGAAACAAAAAATTTGAAAAAAAAAATTTGAAAAAAAAAATTTTGAAAAAAAAAAAAAAATTTGAAAAAAAAAATTTTGAAAAAAAAAATTTTGAAAAAAAAAAAAAGGGCTTTGTTTTTTGGCAAAATAACTTAAAAATATGTTTTGGGGAAATAAAAAACAAAATAAAAAAAAGTCCCGACCTACCGACCCTTATTTTTTGGCCTATGTTACCGTTAACAGACTTTTTTTTTTGGGGCCTAATAATGCATTTCTATAACTAACTTATAACAAAAACCCAGCTTGTTTCAGTCATAAAGTGTGTCTTAAATATGAGTTTATCCACTGTCCGACCCATCCAATGTAAAAAAAAAAAAATAAATAAATAAATATAATTAGATAATTGGTCAGTGGAAAACTACAGGGGGGGCATCGTAAGCTTGCTTACGATGGGCAAGGGAGCGAACTGGTAAGAGTTAAGAGTGTATTACAATCTACCTTTAAGCATATTTCTGATTGGATTAAGGTTGTGCCAGCTTAAACTCTAGTTTGTATCTGTGTGCTGTCCGGGTGCAAGGGAGACTACTCTTTTTTTTTGGTTTTTGTTCTGGTAAACCAGTCTGCAGTAGACAGGGACACGGAGAAAACGTTCGAAACAGTATTGAGGGAACACATTTTCTTTCTGTTGTGTTGCATATTCTTTTTTGGATTATTCCTATGGTAGCGATGCTTGTCGACACACGGATAGCAAACAGAGGTTCGATCGTTCGCTAGCATCTGTGTATCTTGTAAGCTGAATGTTCGTTTGTTTCGACCTGCATTGCTTTCATAATGAAAGAAACGTTTGTTTATTGCATCCCATACATCAGATCAGTTCCGAGATTCATTTTTGCGTGCAACTGATATGGTTTTCTAAGCCGTGCGATACGATTTTGGAACTTCATACAAATGTGTCACATTGTTCGGCGCGAGGTCAAAGGTCGGGAGGAAAGTAGTTCTTTGCCCAAATCGGAATCTGCACTATCATATATACTGTTCAAAAAAAGAAACGCATAGCTTGTAATATTTGGTTAATTTAGTTATATGGCTACAAGGATATCCACCAAACTGCAGAAAATGTTTATCTGGTCGTCGACCTTTCGTCCATTGCCACAAGTGAGCTCTGCACGTGACGCATGCGTTATCAGTGGCTATAATGTCAAAATTGCTCATTTGGCATGACCACTCGTCATGCTTCAGTGTAATCTCGTGAAACTCGGGGAATATTGAGCTCTCACCATGTCTTCCAAAACCCATAAAAGCGGATTGTTCGCCACAAAGAAATCAGACGACAATTCAGCGACGAAAGATGGCCCGATTGAGCAGAGAAGACCGCCGAATTGCATTGGGTCGTTTACAAGCAGGCCAAAGTCAAAGTGCAATCGCCAGGCACTTCCACGTGTCCCAGAGCACCATCAGTAGACTGTGGGTCAGGTTTCAAGCCACTGGCTCCGTTGCTGACTTGCCACGAGCGGAAAGACCAAGGGCGACAACTGCTGCTCACGACCGCTTCATACGGCTCCGCCACCTCCGGAATCGTTTCCTGTCGGCCTCATCTTCTGTCCAGGCTCTCCCCGGGCCACACCGATTATCGGACCAGACCGTGCGGAACCGCCTGCATGAAGCTGGTTTGAGAGCTCGCAGACCTCACAGAGGAGCTGTCCTCACCCGCCGCCATCGCCAGAACCGAGTGCAGTGGGGCAACCAGCACCTTCGCTGGACCTTCCGGAATCACTGGAGACACGTGTGGTTCAGCGGCGAGTCCTACTTCCTGCTCCAGCGACATGATGGTCGGAGGAGGGTCTACCGGAGAGTAAACGAACGTTACGCGCCCAACTGTGTGGATGAGGCACCCGTTCATGGTGGTGGAGGCGTCATGGTGTGGGGGGCGATCAATACCGCTGGAAGGAGCACCCTGGTGCACGTCCAAGGGCGCATAACTGCCCAGCGCTACGTGGAGGAAATTCTGCGCCCACACGCCCTTCCTCTTCTGGCTGACCAGGATGCCATATTCCAGCAGGACAACGCTCGCCCGCACACAGCACGACTCACCACCCAGTTCCTCACCGACCACCATGTCCAGGTGCTTCCCTGGCCATCCATGTCGCCAGACATGAACCCGATAGAACACCTCTGGGGTGAATTGGACAGACGTGTGCGCAGGCGAGAAGAAGCGCCGGCAAATCACCGCGATCTATTGCAGGCACTTCAGGAGGAGTGGGACACCATCCCACAGCAAGATATCCGGCATCTGATCCAGTCCATGCCCAGAAGGTGCCGGGCAGTTGTTGCTGCTCAAGGCAGTCACACCCCCTACTGACTTGACAGCCTCGGCACCCAATCGTATTGATTGACTGATTGATTTGAAGATGCAAATGAACTGTGTGTGCATTCAACTGTGTCCATACCAAATTTCAAACAAATAATCTAAATATTGGATTTTCTGTTAATTTTTTCGACAAATAAAACAAATTTGGCAAGTAGCAACTATGCGTTTCTTTTTTTGAACAGTATATTTTTTGGAGTCCATGATGTATTTATTGAGCTATAAAAATACAACATATATACCCATACTGAAGTAACAGAGACAAAGAAGGGAGGTCATGGGATATAAATAAGTATGTCATTTGTCATTAACCATATGACTAAGTGCCAAAAGGTGCTCACAGAACAGAAGACGACTTTGTTTTACAATAAAAATGTTTCTAAAAACGTGTGTCTGCTGAAAATTGGTGTGTGTGTGGATGAATGTGCGAAGAGATAGTGGACATAATTTTGTGTGTCTGACTTGAACGGTTTTGAAGTTATCTTTGTTTAAAGTCAAAAATAACGCCCAAACCGGCCATCTGAAAACGGACATCGTGATACCTCGTGTTTTGAATATGCCACAGAAAAATAACAAGAAGCACAAATGAATTGCATTTAGTTTGATTGAATGCCTGAAACATCGCTTTACAGACGAGACCAAACGTCAAATCTAAATCTCGAGAGAATTTTTTTTTTTCGATAACCGAATTGTAAGGTGTCGCACGCAAGATGTGTCGTCATCACGGCATACATTTTTCAATCGCAGATATTTACTAAATTTCTTTTTCAAAAATTCTGGAATTGATGTCGACACGTCAAGCGATAACGGTGTATCAAACTGCTGTCTTTCAAGTAATCCAGCAAAGACTGCAGAACTTTTGAACAGCATTTTTGAAAACGATTTGAAAATTTCGTCATATCTTGCGTGCGACAAAATGTTCGGTAATTAACGGTTATTTTCTTTTAAAAACAAAATTTACATGTACAAAGATCTACTTCATCTACGGAACCACGTGACACATTCTGTGTTCAAAATTTGTGAAGAAATCACGAACCACGAATGCGCTATCAAGTGTTGAAATTATGTCAACATCTTTTCAGATCTTGATTGCGACACCATCTTGCGTTCAACATAAAATGTCACTACCTTATCGAGTTTAATGGGTAAAACTAACTATTTGTTGTCTTAGTTTAATCTTCTTAATTAAAAGCGTAATAAAACCGAACTTCCAAGATGAATTTTAATTGAGATTAGCTAAAGAGCGGGCACGCAAGTCGACCTTGAAGTAAAATAATGATAACACGAGCGTTTGCCGTGTTGTCTTGCGTGCAACACATTGTCCAAAAAGGAAAATGTATATTTTTCTCAGACGTTTTTTAAGTTGAAACCTTGAAACTTTACACACATTTGGGGTTTAATCGCCCCCATGCATGGTAAAAGTCTTGTTGACCCTTGTCAGATTTCAAGGTCACGGCTGGGTCACATGTGGTTCAGAAAACGGATGAAACATTATTTCAGAGATTTTTGAAGCTAAAACCTTCAAACTTTAAACAACGCTTTTGCTTAATGATTGTTCAACATGGAGAATTCAAGGTTGATCCTTGAGAAATGTGAAGGTCATAGCAGGGTCTCGTGTGGGTAAAAATGAGATTGTTCGGACACTGCATGTAGCATGGAACGACAAAACATAAGTCATGTCATATTTCAGATATCAGTACATTTACAAATGGACAACACCAGCAAACATGAACCAAGTCTGGTCGACCTTAGTCAAATGTCAAGGTCAAAGTGGCGTAATGGTTTGGGTAAAAAAAAAAGGAAATTGTATTGAACTTCAATTTATATAAAACCAAAGTCTGGTTGATCTGTTTTAAGATTTAAGGTCAAATCTGTTATTTAAGGTCAAATCAAATAGAAATTTGTTGATGCTTAAATCTTTGAAACTTCCAACAGGTTTGAGGTTTGACAACTTCTGGACTTTGAAATCTGGTATGGTTGATCCTGGTAATATCAATTGGTCAAAACATCAAGATCAACAATTATAAAATAACCACTTTCACCAATGTCAAGTGAGCAATAGCAGCAAACGTGAGTCTTATAAAGATTATCACTTTTTGTGTGACCTCAACTTGACCCCGCTGAATGCTCTCGGAAATTGACCACACTTTGATTATAACCAAACAACATCAAAACTTTGGAATGTGTGAAGTTTCAAAGGTGTTGCTTAAAAGGCGTTCGTGAAAATGACAATTGTATGTGTCTGACTTCAATGCGACCCCGCTGCGACCTTGACGTTTGATTTTATCAACCAGACTTTCATCATGTGTGAATGACTTCAAACATTATAAAACTAGTTGAAGAAATTGACAATTTTTCAAAGTTTAAGCCAGATGGCACTGCTGTGACCTTGAAATTTGACAAACATTAACCAGGCGGTCACCTTTTTTTTAGAAAATATCCTTAAAGGATCTTTAACCTTACTGTGACCTTGGAATTTGATGAGGTTTAATTTAACTTGCGTAGTGTGCCAAGTTTCAAGGCCCTAGCTTCAAAAACATATGAGAAAACCTCATTGAAAAATGTATATGTTTGACCTCAACGCGACCCTGCTGTGACCTTGACTTTTTCAACCAGACTTTAATCGTGTGTGAACATTATACACTAGAACTGTGTGTATTTTCAAAGCTCGTGCTATAAACGCGCTGAATAAATTGAAAATATTCCACATTTGGACCAGATGTGACCCCGCTGTGACCTTGAACTTTGACAAAGATTAACCAGCAGGTCACTTTTAATGAGGTTTTATAAAAATGCTGAAAGTATGTGAAGTATGTAAAGTCTAACTGATCTTGTATTAAAACATGTAAGACGTAACAACGACAATTTTCCAGTTTGCAAAGGAAATTTAACCTCGCTGTGACCTTGAAATTCAATGTTTTTTAATGTGATGTGCACCATACCTGGAGGTCATTATACTTTGGTTGTGTGCCAAGTTTTAAAGCCCTATTTTTAAAAACGTGCGAGATAACCTTAATGCTATGACTCAGTGCCGTTTTGAATGATATAACGAACAAAATTATCGTTATTTGTAAAATCATTTGGGTAAATTTATCTTTTCTTTTCGTAATTGGGTTCCAGCATCTGTTGTCTTAACAAAAATCACAATATCAGTCGTGTTTGTCAACTTTTATTTTTTAGCCCCTTTGTCCGCTTTTCGTGCGCACCTTTTGGCACTTAGTCATATCTACCAAGGATAAGAGTACAATTATACACATTGAATTAAAGTGAGCGATAGTGTTCATGGGAGTGTGCGCGTGCGCGCGCGTGTGCGTGTGTGTGTGTGGTGTGTGTGTTTGGGGAAGCGCTATGCTCTCTCTCTCTCTCTCTCTCTCTCTCTTTTTTATCTCTCTCTTTTTCTGAGTGTGTTTCCGCGTATGTTTTCCTGTTCAGTGTTGGGTTGTCTGTCTGAGTTGTGTGTGTGTGTGTATGTGTGTGTGTGCGTGCGTGTGTGTGTTTCTGTGTGTGTGTGTGTGTGTTTGTGTGTGTGTGTTTGTGTGTTTGAGAGAGAGAGAGAGAGAGAGAGAGAGAGAGAGAGAGAGAGAGAGAGAGAGAGAGAGAGATTTTAGGGGGGAGTAGAGGATAGGAAAATAAATGTAAAAGGGAAAGAATAGAGCAAGGAGACAGACACACAGACGGACACAAAGCCCAGCAGATGCAGCAACACGCACACAGTATGATAGTGTGAAAGTGCGTTTGTTCTGTGTCAGGGCTCCCCAAAGTGCGCGTCCCTGCATCATATACGCACTGGAAAACGCGTTCAAGCAATGTATGGAGGGGTTCCCGGGACGCACTAAACTTTAAAAGAGCGGGTCTAGTGCAAGCACAAATGTCAATTTTACGCGCGAAAAAAATCGAAAAAGAGGTCGAAAGCGATTCTAAAGTAGCGGTGCCCGGGAAAGGTTATGCACCAAAAAGTACTAGTTGCTCGGGCAAAACCATACTTCAGCGGTGAACGAACACAGAAACACAGATCCAACGAAGCAATGTGTGACTTTTCGGCTTTTTCACCCTTGGGACCCTCTAAAATTATGCAGTGGGGGTCCATGGACCCTCCAATAGGGAGCGGTGTGTGTGTGCGCGCGCGCGTGTGTGTGTGTGTGTGTGTGTGTGTTTGTGTGTCTGTCTGTCTGTCTGTGTGTCTGTCTGTATGGGTGTGTGTGTAGAGCGATTCAGACTAAACTACTGAACCGATCTTTATGAAATTTGACATGAGAGTTCCTGGGTATGAAATCCCCGAACGTTTTTTTCATTTTTTTGATAAATGTCTTTGATGACGTCATATCCGGCTTTTTGTGAAAGTTGAGGCGGCACTGTCACACCCTCATTTTTCAACCAAATTGATTGAAATTTTGTTCAAACAATCTTCAACAAAATCCAGACTATGGGATTGCAATTCAGCTTGGAAGCTTAATAATTAGTTAATTAGTTTGCTCATTAAAGTAGTCATTAAAATCGATTTTTCAACAGCAGATAAAAATATAATTGCATTGTATTCCTCATCTTCTGAATTAAAAAATATATAGATATGTTATGTTTACTGTAACAATATATAGATATGTTATGTTTACTCTAAACATGTGCTCAGAAAATAAAGAAAATAGGTTCAGTAAGTACCATGGACGCGGCGTGCTTCGCAGAGGCAAGCGTGACTCGTCTCGGTCTTCGGTAGGGTTAGGCGCGCCTATTTGAACGTAGTCTCGGCGATGACTGGTTTGTGGTGTTGATCTTGACTAAATGTATTTATATCGCTTTACGCGACTTGTTTAACGCTCTGGCTCATGCGATCAACACCTGTAATGAATCCGTATGGATTACATAACGCACACAATACACAACCTAGCTCAACAAAAGAAAATGGTGTAGGTAAATAATTGGTTTGACTTTCTCCTCGTATGTAAAAGAGTTCAAGTTTTGCCTATGTGGGAAGGTCGGGTGGAAGGACAAGGATAAATAGTACAGGCAGAGGAGCATACAATTAAGACACCAAAGACAGAGGTTGCTTTAACTTATCTTAACTTATCTTTTATTGAAGCAAAATGTAACTAAAAATAACCACTCAGGTAGCTTATCTAAATCAGAAATGTTCCAAAACAGTTTAGCTAAGTCTGGTAGCAACCAGAGACAATGCTATAAGTTATAATTTAGAAACAATGAACAGAGCTCTAATACAAGAAATAGCAATGCTTACATCTAACCAGAAATAGCAATTATGAATTCTGATATCTACCAGTACCAGAATCAGCTAGAAACAATAACAGAACCAGAAAATATGTATTTAGTGTAAAACCAGAAACAATATGTATTTCTGGTGCAAACCAGAAATATAAACTATGAATATGAAACCAGAAATAGTGTTATAAGGTAATTATTCTAGTAGCAAGAAATATAACTATGAGTTCTGGTATCAACCAGAAACAATGTAATCCAGAAACAATATATATATATATAAGACCAGAATTTCTGGTGCAAACCAGAAAGCAGTGTAAAGAAGGCAAGAGTCTCCTCAGTGAGCACACTTGAAACCTAAACACAAAACTGCTGCTGACGCTAGTCGCGAAACACAAGAGCACGAATTCAAAACCACGAGTCGACCGCTTACAACTTCGCGTCAAACTACACAGCTAGACCGGTTCACGATAAATTTGGGCAGAGCTTCGACACGTTTACGGCAACAACACAATCTGAGGAGCACCACACAGCCCGCTCAGTGTCACTAATCGCGTTTCCTGATCTAGCCTATATAATGCTCTCCCTTTTAAAGACAGTGGTCACTTCCGATTTCCTGTGGCGATAAGCCAATAGGGATGCTACCCTGTGTAAGCCAACGGGGGGTGTTCTACTTAAAATGCCTGCCCAATGAAAGGGATCGTTAAAGATGCAGAGAGCCCTGTGTCACACACCGAAAATATTACGAGCAGTTACACTAGCTAAAGGGAGAAGAGGGCCCTGTCTGCATCACACACCGGATAAGGCTCATTAGATTACAAGCAGTGTCAAAGCTGATACATAATAGTAGCTAAAAGGGGCCGGGAAAGTTATGGGATCTTACCACCTAGATTAGAAATGAATCCGGTCAAGAGTCTACCCTACGATAGTAAACACACAATAAAGTACAATGCACAAAGACAACCAGGTATTATTTAGTCACTCCTTAGGCACTGATGGTTAGAGGTTACTCCGCTGCTTCTCACCATTTTAAGTTAGGGACTTCCTAGCACAAAGGGCAATATTTAAAGGTAAACCCAATGTAACTAGCACACACACACACAGGGGGAATAGCTATAGACAGGGGAGGCAACTGGGTCGGGCAGGAGATAACACACACAAAGAGACGGGGTACGCCACTTGGCTACACCTATCACGAATTTTTGTCAATGTGTTTGTAATACGTAACATTTTGTTTGTCCGGTCGATGTTTGAGGTACCCTTATTTCAGCGGCGGTCACGTGATCCCTGTTTTGGCAGCCCAATAAGCCATCATTGATCACAGCGCCCCACGAGGAGAAATCAACGTTGCCAAAGGTTTTAATGCTATTGCAAAAGCAGAATTACATTCCTAAAAATGTTGGTAAAACTCGACCACTAGAACAAACAAAACACAACGATCACTGGGAAAATACACGGCGAAACTTTCTTGACTTAGTTGGTGTGAAACAGTATTTCACACAAGTTGTTGGGGCCCCGATGTCTTTTGCAGGCAGTGTTGAACTGAGAATATGACAAAAGAGATATGTTATTTAACTGTGCGAGAAAAAAGTTTTCTGGGTGGTGGACAGCGTGGCAGCACCTCTGTGCTGCTATATTTGCATTAACCAGAAGCAAAATAGCAATTCTTCATAATGATTGGACAAGCTGTATAGTTAGTGCTAACTGTTTGAATATATCAACGCGATTCTTGTACTTACTAAGAGGTCTACGATATATCTTCTTGAAGGAAGCTGTGAGACAGTTGTTGTGGTAGGGCACCCAGTCCCCGCACCCTTCGTGGCGGTAAGCACAGCCCTCCTCGTCCTCGCCGTCCTGACAGTGACGGATTCCATCGCACGTGATGGCCGGGGGAAGGTTGGTGATCCCTTCACAGTGATACACGTCAGCGCTTTGTCCGAACGTGAAGTAAGGGAGTCTGGAAAACGGTGGTATGTCAGTGACCTTGTGAGTAGTGTAGCTGATTCCGAACTTAGTAGCACGCCACGCCCCAGACACAATTAAGAAGGTAATTTGGATAAGCCCTTTGCTCATAAAGGGGGAGAGACTTGCCATTCCGCTCTGTGTGAAGAGTCTTCGCACTGACACGCTGTCCACCAAGAGCCGATCACTGAGCTCCATGCGAACATGTTCGAACTCCAGCACGAGTCCATATCCGTCTGGGGGCATGATAAACCACTCTTGTAAACAGGGTTCGTTGTGAATTATTTGGAAGGATCCATTTATCTCCCCTTTCATTTCTACTAGAAGGTAGTAGGTGACGTTGCAAGCTGTAGGGACAGAATAAACAAGAGGCGAAGCCTTCAAGGCTCACGTAAGAAATCGACAAACAGTAACACAAACTCAATCACTCCGTCACAAATACACACACACACACACACACAGACACACACACACACAGACACACACACACACACACACACACACACACACACACACACACACACAAACACAAACACACACAGAAAGAGCATCTGTGAAACTGTGCAAGAAAGCGAGACACTAGATCTAGATCTGTCTGTCTGCATGTAGCCTACTTACATGGACACGACTGCCAAATAGTCTCGGCCCG
>NC_090248.1:6145975-6183475 GCF_037325665.1 Littorina saxatilis | reverse complement strand
CGAAGGGCCATATCAGGGCGGTGCTGCTTTGACATATAACGTGCGTCACACACAAGACAGAAGTCGCAGCACAGGCTTCATGTCTCACCCAGTCACATTATTCTGACACCGGACCAACCAGTCCTAGCACTAACCCCATAATGCCAGACGCCAGGCGGAGCAACCACTAGATTGCCAATTTTAAAGTCTTAGGTACGACCCGGCCGGGGTTCGAACCCACGACCTCCCAATCACGGGGCGGACGCCTTACCACTAGGCCAACCGTGCCGGTAACGGAAACAGATACATTTTGACCATGGTGGACTACGCCACCCGATATCCAGAGGCGATCCCTCTGAAATCGATCGAAGCTACGCGAGTAGCTGCAGCACTGGTTACCATGTGGTCCCGGCTGGGAATTCCATCAGAAGTTCTCACCGACAGAGGCACTCAGTTCACGGGAGGAGTGATGGCATAGGCAGCACGACTGCTATCGCTTGAGGAGCATTTCACGACTCCCTACCATGCTCAGTGCAACGGACAGGTGGAAAGGTTCAATGGTACCTTGGAAACCATGCTGAGGAAGCTAGCTCAGGAGAAACCACGCACGTGGGATAGGTACATCCCAGCACTGCTTTTCGCTTACCGCGAGGTTCCTCAGGAGAGCTTGGGTTTCTCCCCATTCGAGTTGTACGGCAGACAGGTACGCGGTCCCATGGCTATCCTTCGTCAGGCTTGGACGGACGAAGAAGCTGACGAGGAGGTGCAAACGACAGCGACCTACATCGTAGAACTCAGGAACAGGATTGAAGAGACCTGCAAACTGGCTCAAGAAAACCTGGGAAGAGCAGCACAGCGTTACGCGCGAGGATTCGACCGCAAGGCACGGCCGCGCAGCTTCAAGATTGGAGAACGAGTGTTGCTACTTCTACCTGTCAAACACAACAAGCTACAACTGCAGTGGCAAGGACCTTTTGAGGTGACAGCGAAGGTGGGCCAGATCGACTATAGGATCGTCATGAACGGGAAAGCACGCCTGTACCACGCCAACCTGCTGCACGCCTACATTGAAAGGACTGCCTATGGGGAGAAGAACAGAGACAAGAAGAACAAAGACAAGAAGAACAAAGACAAGAAGACAGAGAAGGTTGCAGTCATCAGGGGTGAAACGAGGGGTTGCTCGTTCCAGAGGACGACCTTTCTGTCTCGAGACGGACCATCAGGTTGCAAGGTTGGCAAACGCCAGACTTATGCCCTGGGCGTTGATCCTCCAACCGTACCATTTCACGGTACGCGTCATTCCGGGCGCCAACAATGTTGGAGCTGATTTTCTCTCTCGGGCTGTAGAGGAGAACACGACTGGGAGCGAAACCGAGGTTTCGTCTTGAGGAGGGGAGGTGTGTCACGATTTAGTGACGTGGATCGAGAAAGTGTCACTCTGTGGGGTGCCTTCTCTTGGTCAATTGCGATAGAAAGCGCCTGTGCTTTCTGTCAACGGCTGGATTTTAGCTGACCGAGCAAAGCGAACACGGGAATTTCGTGTCGCACGGATTTCACGTGGGTGATTTCTGCTTTCGGGGCAAAACTGGCGATAGCTGGATTGGAATGTGACAAGGTCAGTCACGTGTTATTGTCAAGGTTGTCTGTTGAGACATATTAACTACACACTCGAAACTCAGCAGCGAGAGAGAAGCGTCGGTGTCAGAATTCTCCTACAAGTGTGATGGTCTTCAACACGTTTAACTACTTCACGGTATATCAACGTGCCATGCTACTTGCTAGTGGGGCTTGATAGCAACTACAAGGACAGACCACCTTCTCCCTGTATACATGCTGGCTGACAGTCGGGGCGTCAAGGTTTCTGCGCTGTGCGTTTTCACCGCATAAGGATTCAGCGCGAGAGGAGGATGACGGTATGTCTGTGACGAACAGAAGTCATTCGAAAGGAAGCGGGTTCGCTTAAAAGAGAGCTACCTACATAAGGCTGTTGAGGTAATAAATCATTATTTAACGCTGTTGACGAGTCTGTGTTTTTGGAATGAAATACTCTCTGTTGTTCTTTCCAGGTTAGCGCATAATTTGCTCTTTGTGACGCTAAAATACTAATCTGTATATGGTTTTTGCAGATATGGAGAGAAGGAAGGAAAATAGCTGATTTGTTGTTGTAAAAGTCCGTTTGTGCAGGCCCACGTGCTCGATGAGATATGTCAAGGTGACATGTTTAAAGGTGGTGTGTGAGGAGTGGCATGACATGTTTAGTGCACCGATGCTTTTTGTTGCAGCCTTCTTCTGTTGCTGCCTACGTATTCTACTACGTGCTACGCTGGGATGCTGTAACCAGGTCGTCCGCGGCATTGCTGTAACCTGCTAACCTGCTGTACTGGTGATTTGCTGTACAACTCTACTTTTTCTGGTAGACTACAGGAGGACCTTCAGCGACTGAGTGAGGCGCCTGATGTCTCCACTGTTCCCTGCTTTGTTGCCACGCTGACCGGCACTACATTCAACGGAGCAGTTGTGGAGACTACAGACTAATTACGGGCCGCCCACTCAGTGGCAAAAAGCTAAGTTGCACCATGTCTTTTGCACCCTTTGCACCAAGTCATCTGTGATATTCATGATATACTCAAGTGGTGACGACGTGGGGTGTGTGACACCTGCATGAATTAGCACTTTAAGGCAGATCAGTAACTTTTCCTAACTATACACGGGATCAGCGTGTTATTATTATTTTCTGTACTTTAACTGGCATTGTTTGTCAGTGACCACTTGTGTTTTACGTTTTTAACGTAAAAGGAACATCTTTTGGAGTTAAGTCTTGAGGGAGGTGGCGTGATATTACATAAACAGGCGTCTGAAACTTATACTTTTGTTGATTCTATTTATTTGTATGACTGCGAGAGTGGATCGTGGTGTGGTTAGTTAGTTAGACGTAACTAACCGTTCATAATCACCTTATTGTGATATTGAAACGTGACAGACGACTGCTCCAGCCGTCCTTGTCCGTGTGACGTCACACAGTAACTACAAGTTTAACAATGAGAAAGACAGGGCGAAGAGGGCCATCTCCATGAAGATGGGCTTGGACTGTCTCGTTTGCACGTCCGCCATTTTGAGAAGATCACGAGTCTTCTCACGTGATATGTATTGATCATGTGACCGGTGTCACCGAAACATTCGCCGCTAGTTAGCACACTGAACAAGGCACGGTGTAATATTTGCCGAACGTTCGCCGAACCCAGTTCGCTTGGTTCGGCTGTGGCTAGTAGCGGGCTTTACGGACAAATTTGATACCCTATATTCACTTTTCACACACGTTTCATACAAATAAATCAGGACTTCACACCACATTTTCTTTTTGTTTTTCTCCTTGGCGATCCTTGAACTTAATCAACAAATTATCTTTAAAAACTCTCATGTCATTTGTAACATCTTACACTAAATGTAACAAGGTGATAACACTTAAAGGTTTAATTTTTTTATGTTGCAATATTTTATGTTCGAACTTTGGTAAAAAAAATCAAATGGGCACAATTGTTTGTGTTTGTTTAATCTACTTGTAAAGCAACTGAGTAAGTGCTATTAATTTTTCACAAGGTATCTGCTAATCTTTGAGGCAATATTACTTTTAACAACAACAACAACATTTAAGAAGAAATGATAATGAAAGGAACAACATTTTCAGACCTTGCTTTCAATCCAAACATAACATATCTATATATATCTTGTTGGAATCACGATACCAAAAATAATCAGATGGAATTGTTTTTAAAATACTGAACCGATCTTCATGAAACTTTACATGAGAGTTCCTTGGTATGAAGATCGGTCCAGTAGTTTACTCTGTATCGCTCTACACACACACACACACACACACACACACACACACACACACACACACACACACACATATACACACACACACATTGACACCCACACACCACGATTCCCTATAGCCATGTACTCTAAAATTGACAAAATGGGGGATGTGCGTTTACTACAGGTATTGTCCCGTGTGCGCGGAATTTGACCAAAAATAGGGGTTGGGCGTTTACTTGATACTGGACGTATACTAGGTATTTGACGGTTAATTTTTTTTTATGAAATACGTAGTGTATATATCTATCTATATATATATACGACTTGTGTCTGTGTGTCTGTGTATTTGTGTGTTTGTGTATTTGTGTATTCGCCATGCACGGCCAAAGTTCTTGATGGATCTGCTTCAAATTTGGTGGGCTTATTCAGAGAGACCCCGGACACAACCTCATCGATGAGATATTTCAACACGTGCTCTCAGCGCGCAGCGCTGAACCGATTTTGGTTCCACCTCAGCTATTTTGGTTCCACCTCAGCTACCCGGGCCCCCATACCGACACACCATAGCCGCTACACCACATCACAACGCCAAAGTTCTCGGTGGATCTTTTTCAAATTTGGACACCGTATTCAGCTACACCCCGGACACAATATCATCGATGAGATATTTGAACACGTGCTCTCAGCGCGCAGCGCTGAACTGATTTTGGTTTTTGTGTTCATTTCACCATTATAAGTAACTCTTCCTTATCTTCTCCAGTGTTTGGCGTTTATCTCCCTTCCTTCGTGTGGCTTTCCCGTTCAGTTGTAAGTTACTACTATTTTTAGAATGTCACTGCGCTGTCCACTGCGCTGTCCACAACGCTTCCCTTGCACCCGTAAGTTGTTCTTACTGTCAAAGTGAAAAGGTCGAATCAATTTATAGCCACGCGAAAAATACACTCTCACCTATCTCTATATATTTATAGATACAGATATGCATATATATATATATACGGCTTCTCTGTGTGTGTGTGTGTGTTTGTGTGTGTGTGTGGGCAAAAACCTGTGTATTGTAGAGTTCTGTTTGTGATGTGGTCTAGCGGCTTTTGTCTGGCTGTATGTCCTGGCATGTGAGAAGCCACAGCAGATAATATAGGGCTAAGAAATAAGCTCTAAAATTCTCAATCCCGTTTGACAGGACTTCGCTATGACGGCTTACTTGTGCCAAAACCTAGGGTTATCGTTTTCACGTGAAAATGAGTAATTAACAGTGTTAATTACTAATTTTCATTTTTGCCTCGTTTTCGGTCACAGTAGTCGGATTTTAAGAGTCCGCACTGAGAGGCTTCAACGCCCGGCAAACATCACTCTCACACTATTTCTAAAATATCTTTTAATAGAAGGCCTTATCGAGCAAGTAATTCGACGGGAAGATGCATTTCATTGTTTTCTGCAATAGCGCTATCCTAAACGTTGTTTTGGGTATCTTAGAAAAGAATAATCGACCCTGAAAACTTTCGAAACGAAGCTGTTCGTAGCAGACGGACTTTTGATCGACTGTGGTCTCACACTTTCACAGATATCTTTCAATATAATTCCTTATTCGACAAGTTGTCAGGCAGACAGCTGTACTTCATATTTGTTTCCACTACCACACTCATACATTTGCTTAAAAGTGTATTAGGGAAGGACAATCGATCCGAAAATGTTCGAACCGAGAGAGGAAAAATGGCGGCCTGTCGGACATGTGCAAAAGGTCCGACGACTAGCAGACGGATCTCTTCATCGAGACTCGCACACTTTCACAAATATCTTTCGATAGAATTCGTTAATCAACAAGTTTTCGGACAGACAGTTGTATGTCACGGTTATCTACACATGCGCTCAGCTCTTGGTGTTAATTTACATCTAATTAAAGAGCTATGGACCAGAAAAGTTTCGAATCGAAGGATGTTTTGCTCTGGCAGGTGAAACAGTCGCGCATGCGCATTGAGCCCCCACAGTCACGAGGTACAAGAAAATTAGTAATTAACGCGTGAAAATTACTAATTTTTAGTTTTGGCACTAGTAAGCCGTCAGGAAGCGAGCCAAAACTGAAAATTAGACATTAACACTTGAAAATTAGTTATTAACACTAGAAAATTAGTAATTAACACGTGAAAATTAGTAATTTTCCCGTCAGAATTGTAATTTTCTCGTGAAAATTAGTAACTTTCACGGGTTAATTACTAATTTTTAGTTTTGGCGCTAGTAAGCCGTCATACTTCGCCTTCAAAGGTGATTGTGGTGAACCGCAACCCTCTCTGTCTCGCGCCCTTCACCCCAAATTCCCGTTTCTGAGTTACTATTTTTAGAATGTCACTGCGCTGTCCAGAACGCTTCCCTTGCACCCGTAAGATGTTCTTACTGTCAAAGTGAAAAGGTCGAATCAATTTATAGCCACGCGAAAAATACACTCTCACCTATCTCTATATATTTATAGATATAGATATACATATATATATATACGGCTTCTCTGTGTGTGTGTTTGTGTGTGTGTGTGTGGGCAAAAACCTGTGGATTGTAGAGTTCTGTTTGTGATGGGGTCTAGCGGCTTTTGTCTGTCTGTATGTTCTGGCATTTGAGAAGCCACAACAGATAATATAGGGTTAAGAAATAAGCTGTAAAATTCTCAATCCCGTTTGACAGGACTTCGCCTGCAGAGGTGATTGTGATGAACCGCCACGCTGTCTGTCTCTGTCTCGCGATTCACCCCGGCGAAGCCGGGTATTCCTCTAGTATATATATACGACTTGTGTCTGTGTGTGTGTGTGTGTGTGTGTGTGTGTGAGTGTTCGCGATGCACGGCCAAAGTTCTCGATGGATCTGCTTCAAATTTGGTGGGCATATTCTTGTAGACCCCGGACACAACTTGGTTGATGAGAATTTTCAACACGTGCTCTCAGCGCGCAGCGCTGAACCGATTTTGGTTTTTCTGTTCATCTTCCCAGATCCATTCCCAGTAACTCTTCCTTATCTTCTCCAGTGTTTTGCGTTTATCTCCCTTCCTTCGTGTGGCGTCAATCCATATTCCCGTCACTATTTTTAGAAGGTCACACTGTCCACAACGCTTTTTATCCCGGCGAAGCCGGATATTCCCGTTACTATTTTTAGAAGGTCACTGTCCACAACGCTTTCATCCCGGCGAAGCCGGGTATTCCTCTACTTCTTCCCGGCGAAGCGGGTAAGTGCTATTAATTTTTCACAAGGTATCTGCTAATCTTTGAGGCAATAGTACTTTTAACAACAACAACAACAACAAACAGCCAGAGCACACAGGTGTTTTTCAGTCTTGAGAGAGCACGGCTAACCACAACCAGTCGCGCTGCACTGAGCTAGTGACTAAGACAGCGACAGCTTTGACCCAGTTTGAACACTGGCTGAGATTAAAACAAGTCGCGTAAGGCGAAATTACTACATTTAGTCAAGCTGTGGAACTCACAGAATGAAACTGAACGCACTGCATTTTTTCACAATGACCGTAGTCCGCCGCTTGTGCAAAACGGAGTGACACTGACGAGCCTGTTCAGCGCGGTAGTGGTTTCGCTGTGCTGCATAGCACGATTTTCTGTACCTCTCTTCGTTTTAACTTTCGGAGCGTGTTTTTAATCCAAACATATCATATCTATATGTTTTTGGAATCAGGAACCGACAAGAAATAAGATGAAATTGTTTTCAAATCGATTTCGGAAATTTAATTTTGATCATAATTTTTATATTTTTAATTTTCAGAGCTTGTTTTTAATCCAAATATAACAAATTTATATGTTTTTGGAATCAAAAAATGATGAAGAATAAGATTAACGTAAATTTGGATCGTTTTATAAACAAGACATTTTAATTACAATTTTCAGATTTTTAATGACCAAAGTCATTAATTAATTTTTAAGCCACCAAGCTGAAATGTAATACCGAAGTCCGGTTTTTGTCGAAGATTGCTTTTCAACAATTTCAATCAATTTGATTGAAAAATGAGGGTGTGACAGTGCCGCCTCAACTTTTACAAAAAGCCGGATATGACGTCATCAAAAGTATTTATGGAAAAAATGAAAAAAAAAATCCGGGGATATCATTCCCAGGAACTCTCATGTAAAATTCCATAAAGATCGGTCCAGTAGTTTGGTCTGAATCGCTCTACACACACACACACGCACAGACAGACAGACAGACAGACAGACACACACACACACACACACACACGCACACACACACGCGCACACGCACACACGCACACACACACACACACACACACACATACACCATGACCCTCGTCTCGATTCCCCCTCTATGTTAAAACATTTAGTCAAAACTTGACTAAATGTAAAAAGAAAGAACAATGTGTACACTACACCGGCTGACACGTGGGGGGCGATCGAGGTCACTGGGTCCTGTAATGGTATGTCGATATTCTGCATTTTGCACGAGAAACAAAAATTAAATGGCTGTCCAGTTAACGCTCGTTATCATATGAAGTCACTCAAAGAAAACACAAGATAATCTAAGAAGATTCTATTTTTTCTATAACATTGTCTTGCAAGTAATTTTAAGAGTTTTAAACAATGTTTCACAATGTACAGGATTAAAAATCTAGAATGCCCACTGAAAAAGAGTGCCCAAGCTATGTTTTGTTTGTTTGTTTGTTTGTTTGTTTGCTTAACGCCCCGCCGACCACGAAGGGCCATATCAGGCCGGTGCTGCTTTGACATATAACGTGCGCCACACACAAGACAGAAGTCGCAGCACAGGCTTCATGTCTCACCCAGTCACATTATTCTGACACCGGACCAACCAGTCCTAGCACTATCAATCAATCAATCAATCAATCAATATGAGGCTTAAATCGCGCGTATTCCGTGGGTACAGTTCTAAGCGCAGGGATTTTTTTTATGCAATTTATATCCCGCACATATTCAAGGCGCAGGGATTTATTTATGCCGTGTGAGATGGAATTTTTTTTTACACAATACATCACGCATTCACATCGGCCAGCAGATCGCAGCCATTTCGGCGCATATCCTACTTTTCACGGCCTATTATTCCAAGTCACACGGGTATTTTGGTGGACATTTTTTCTATGCCTATACAATTTTGCCAGGAAAGACCCTTTTGTCAATCGTGGGATCTTTAACGTGCACACCCCAATGTAGTGTACACGAAGGGACCTCGGTTTTTCGTCTCATCCGAAAGACTAGCACTTGAACCCACCACCTAGGTTAGAAAAGGGGGGAGAAAATTGCTAACGCCCTGACCCAGGGTCGAACTCGCAACCTCTCGCTTCCGAGCGCAAGTGCGTTACCACTCGGCCACCCAGTTCCCACACTAACCCCATAATGCCAGACGCCAGGCGAAGCAGCCACTAGATTGCCATTTTTAAAGTCTAGGTATGACCCGGCCGGGGTTCGAACCCACGACCTCCCGATCACGGGGCGGACGCCTTACCACTAGGCCACCGTGCCGGTGCCCAGGCTATTTCATGTCCATCTATCAAAGTTGTTATTCAAAGTGTACGCACAAGAATGTGAACTCAACACACAGAGAACTTTTGTCAATGAGTGTTTGATAAAAGAACCTTGCATTATTGTGACTCCATGTAGAAGATTATTTGTCCCAACCAGAAGGAGAGGTTTACCAAAAATACAGGTCAAACTAAAACTCATACTGACAATACTTCACTTTAAAAAGCAACTTGTTCTACTAAAGTAAACGAGAAATGTGTCAAGGCAAATTCTTACTGTCGTTTTCTGCTTCACCAAATCTGAAGTTCTCCAGTGTTGTTGGGTTCTCCAGTGTTGTTGGGTTCTCCAGTGTTGAGTTCTCCAGTGTTGAGTTCTCCAGTGTTGGGTTCTCCAGTGTTGAGTTCTCCAGTGTTGTTGGGTTCTCCAGTGTTGTTGGGTTCTCCAGTGTTGTTGAGTTCTCCAGTGTTGAGTTCTCCAGTGTTGAGTTCTCCAGTGTTGTTGGGTTCTCCAGTGTTGTTGGGTTCTCCAGTGTTGTTGGGTTCTCCAGTGTTGTTGGGTTCTCCAGTGTTGAGTTCTCCAGTGTTGTTGGGTTCTCCAGTGTTGTTGGGTTCTTCAGTGTTGAGTTCTCCAGTGTTGTTGGGTTCTCCAGTGTTGTTGGGTTCTCCAGTGTTGTTGAGTTCTCCAGTGTTGGGTTCTCCAGTGTTGAGTTCTCCAGTGTTGTTGGGTTCTCCAGTGTTGAGTTCTCCAGTGTTGTTGGGTTCTCCAGTGTTGTTGGGTTCTCCAGTGTTGAGTTCTCCAGTGTTGTTGGGTTCTCCAGTGTTGTTGGGTTCTCCAGTGTTTCTGAGTTCTCCAGTGTTGGGTTCTCCAGTGTTGAGTTCTCCAGTGTTGTTGAGTTCTCCAGTGTTGTTGGGTTCTCCAGTGTTGTTGGGTTCTCCAGTGTTGCTGAGTTCTCCAGTGTTGTTGGGTTCTCCAGTGTTGTTGAGTTCTCCAGTGTTGTTGAGTTCTCCAGTGTTGTTGAGTTCTCCAGTGTTGTTGGGTTCTCCAGTGTTGTTGAGTTCTCCAGTGTTGAGTTCTCCAGTGTTGTTGAGTTCTCCAGTGTTGGGTTCTCCAGTGTTGTTGAGTTCTCCAGTGTTGTTGGGTTCTCCAGTGTTGTTGGGTTCTCCAGTGTTGTTGGGTTCTCCAGTGTTGTTGGGTTCTCCAGTGTTGTTGGGTTCTCCAGTGTTGTTGAGTTCTCCAGTGTTGTTGAGTTCTCCAGTGTTGTTGAGTTCTCCAGTGTTGTTGGGTTCTCCAGTGTTGTTGAGTTCTCCAGTGTTGTTGAGTTCTCCAGTGTTGTTGGGTTCTCCAGTGTTGTTGAGTTCTCCAGTGTTGTTGAGTTCTCCAGTGTTGGGTTCTCCAGTGTTGGGTTCTCCAGTGTTGTTGAGTTCTCCAGTGTTGTTGGGTTCTCCAGTGTTGAGTTCTCCAGTGTTGTTGGGTTCTCCAGTGTTGTTGGGTTCTCCAGTGTTGAGTTCTCCAGTGTTGTTGGGTTCTCCAGTGTTGTTGGGTTCTCCAGTGTTGTTGGGTTCTCCAGTGTTGTTGGGTTCTCCAGTGTTGTTGAGTTCTCCAGTGTTGAGTTCTCCAGTGTTGAGTTCTCCAGTGTTGTTGGGTTCTCCAGTGTTGTTGGGTTCTCCAGTGTTGTTGGGTTCTCCAGTGTTGAGTTCTCCAGTGTTGTTGAGTTCTCCAGTGTTGTTGAGTTCTCCAGTGTTGTTGGGTTCTCCAGTGTTGTTGGGTTCTCCAGTGTTGGGTTCTCCAGTGTTGTTGGGTTCTCCAGTGTTGAGTTCTCCAGTGTTGGGTTCTCCAGTGTTGAGTTCTCCAGTGTTGTTGGATTCTCCAGTGTTGTTGAGTTCTCCAGTCTGTTGTTTGAATATTCTCCATCTTGTTCTATGTTGTGTATACTATCTAAAAAGGTGTTCATTTTCTGTTGTGCTGAATCTTGATTGGTCGAGTTGTCTATACCCGTTCTTTCATTCGTGGATAACTTCTCGTCTGTGATCTGATTGGTCACTTCAGCGAAAGTATACTGACCATCAGATATGCGTGAATTAGTAAGATGACTGTCAGCTGTGGTGAGTACGATGTTGAAATTCTTTCTGGGCAGTATGCTAATGTCCTCTCCACTGTCCACGTGATTTCCTGGGAATGGTGGTGGACTGTGCTGCGAGTGCACTAGTGTTTCGAGGGGAGCAGGAGTTGCAGAAGAACCCAAGCTTTTCATTAAGTTCAAAAGCGTGAACACAGCTTTAAACATGATTGCAAACTGCAAGCAAGTGGTTCTTATTTGACGAAATTGTCAACACTTCTCAAAACTCCTGTCTGGAAAGGAAACGCTTGGTGTAAACAACTGGTGCTGATATTATGTGCAGTGTTTCGAGCGCGTCTTCTTGGCGTGAACGTTGTGGAGCTAAAAAAGAAGGAAGGGGTAGGCTTTACGCAAAACACATGTGAGTGATAAAGGCTCTTTGCGCTGATTGAAATCCCAATGTCAGAGAATGTCTGATAAATATTAGACTGGTTAAGTGTACAGTGTGAGTGTTAGTGTTAGTGGTTATCGGTACTTTTTTATGTGGTGACGTCAACGTTTTGTGCGCAGTTCAAAGGTTATGGGTCAAAGTTTACGTTTGCTCCCTTTGATCTGCTAACGAGCGGTGGTTAAATCGACAGAAATAACGAGCCCTGAATGTTATGTGAAAACTCAGCGAACGCATGTTTATTCATACATGTATTTCTTTATAACCAGTATGTTACTTAACAACTAATGCTACACATGTCAGTTTCATTTGTGATTTATTCCAGGTTTGATGCACTAAATTCACAGCCAAAGAAATTAATCGGAATGAGTGAATCTTCAGACAGAGAAAGATCCACGCAAACACCTCTCTTCCAGCAAATTCACTTTCTGAAAATTATGTACCTACACGTCGAACGTTCTGCATGCGCCTATTCGACAATTGAGTGGTTAAACTGTATCACAGAAACATTAAGATGTATCAAAACAAACAATATTGCAATAATCGATTCTTTTGTTCTTGTTTTCGGCTGTGTCGTCTGCTCCGTGTATGACTGTTCTTCTTTTTCCAACTGAAGAGTACAGACATGGGAAACTACTCTTTCGAATTATTGCAACAGTTGTCTTCCCTCCCTTCACGTTAACGAAAGTGAAGCTAAACGCACGGGCCAAGACGCCGTTGTCGGTTTCGTTATGGTAAGCGGAATGCGTAATGATAATATAGATTTTCCTTAAGTTAACCACTACCTCTACCACTAAAACTGTACACTTAATCTCTCTATTATCTTAAGAAGACATCTTAGACAGGCTCCACCTTGTGTCATTTTCGCGCATAATGTATTCCCACACTAACAATGACATAATTATACAAGCTCACTTCGTGTCTGTATATCCGTTTAGATAAGATAAGTGATTGCCTTCCTTCCTACCCTATTTTGTTTTGGCTATGTTACCTTAACCACACCTATTTTTTGTTGTTGGCCTTAACATGCCACGAGGCTGGATTGAAGATATCGGCGTGACGCTGTAACTTGAGAATGCCATGAGGATGACTGGAAGATATCGGCGTGACGCTGTAAACATGCCACGAGGATGGGTTGAAGATATCGGTGTGACGCTGTGAGAATGCCACGAGGATGGGTTGAAGATATCGCCGTGACGCTGTAAACATGCCACGAGGATGGGTTGAAGATATCGGCGTGACGCTGTAAGAATGCCATGAGGATGGGTTGAAGATATCGGCGTGACGCTGTAAGAATGCCATGAGGATGGGTTGAAGATATCGGCGTGACGCTGCAAACATGCCACGAGGATGGTTTGAAGATATCGGCGTGACACTGTAAGAATGCCATGAGGATGGGTTGAATATATCGGCGTGACGCTGTAAGAATGCCATGAGGATGGGTTGAATATATCGGCGTGACGCTGTAAGAATGCCATGAGGATGGGTGGAAGATATCGGCGTGACGCTGTAAGAATGCCATGAGGATGGGTTGAAGATATCGGCGTGACGCTGTAAACATGCCACGAGGATGGTTTGAAGATATCGGCGTGTCACTGTAAGAATGCCATGAGGATGGGTTGAATATATCGGCGTGACGCTGTAAGAATGCCATGAGGATGGGTTGAATATATCGGCGTGACGCTGTAAGAATGCCATGAGGATGGGTTGAATATATCGGCGTGACACTAAGAATGCCATGAGGATGGGTTGAATATATCGGCGTGACGCTGTAAGAATGCCATGAGGATGGGTGGAAGATATCGGCGTGACGCTGTAAGAATGCCATGAGGATGGGTGGAAGATATCGGCGTGACGCTGTAAGAATGCCATGAGGATGGGTGGAAGATATCGGCGTGACGGTGTAAACATGCCATGAGGATGGGTGGAAGATATCGGCGTGACGCTGTAAGAATGCCATGAGGATGGGTGGAAGATATCGGCGTGACGCTGTAAGAATGCCATGAGGATGGGTGGAAGATATCGGCGTGACGGTGTAAACATGCCATGAGGATGGGTGGAAGATATCGGCGTGACGGTAGTTCGCTGTAAAAATGCCAATTACAATTGTGAGACTGTGGGGCGGGCCGTCAAAAGAGGGGTGTTCTGGAAGTCCTTAGACTCCAAGCTCCTCGGTGATGACTGTGGGGCGGGCCGTCAAAAGAGGGGTGTTCTGGAAGTCCTTAGACTCCAAGCTCCTCGGTGATGACTGTGGGGCGGGCCGTCAAAAGAGGGGTGTTCTGGAAGTCCTTAGACTCCAAGCTCCTCGGTGATGACTGTGGGGCGGGCCGTCAAACGAGGGGTGTTCTGGAAGTCCTTAGACTCCAAGCTCCTCGGTGATGACTGTGGGGCGGGCCGTCAAACGATGGGTGTTCTGGAAGTCCTTAGACTCCAAGCTCCTCGGTGATGACACAAAATTTCATGTATCTCCAAGTTTCCTCTGCAAAGAAAACAGCTCCATGTTTACTTGCCTGTCCTGGAGCTAACAAAACGGGAGTTTACAACTACTGTGGTGACATCCGGTTTGCTCTCTCAGGGCTGCGCATACTTGTCAGGGGGATCGAGCAGAAATAATAAACGCTTGGGCGGAGATTAGAACTCAAGCCCTTGAGATGCCGGGGCCGATGTCTTAACCGCTAGGCCACTCCACCAGTGTTGTGAAAGAAGGAAACATTGACAATTTCTTATCATTCTACGCTTGAACTACCATTCATGCGTTGCAAAAACGTAACAATTGCCTTTCAAATGTGCCTTCATTTTGCAAACATGTTTCACAAAATCCCAGCACATGTTTACTGCGATATCTCTACTTACAACATGCAAGATAAATGAGAATAATTGTAATTGAATCCCTCCAAAGCTCTGTGGAGTTGAAAACAAATATCAAAGAAATTATTGTATGAATTCACTCCTGAACACTGCACAGGCAGAGAGGTATAAACCCCATGCTGGTTCAAGGATAATATGAATTTATGTGAATGCTTTTCCTTCTTGTTCACAATTGGCGCTGTGGCCTAGGACATCAGCCCGAAATCTTGAGGGCCTGAGTTCGAATCTCCGCGGAGGCGTTTATTTTTTCCTCTCGATCTCTATTGAAAAAAAATTATGATCAGCACTGACAGAGCAAATCGGATGTTATCACAGCAAAATTCAAGCGTTGACTGACGCTCTCAAGGTCATACACGCAGTACTGGTGGGGTTTCAGGCCGCGTTCGCTGTACAGAATTCTGTACATGATTCTCAGCCCTATTTTGTTTCAAACTCGTTGCCCCGGATATACATAAATAGACCACAGCTTTAAAGCCCGGCGCCGGGGTCCCGGATAGTTCAGGTGGTAGAGCACTGCCCTTATGATCGTAAGGTCGCACGTTTGAATCCGGGCCGGGACGGGCACGGGTCAACTTTATGTGCAGACCCAGAGACGTGTATCCATGTCCCACCCCCTGTCACCACAGTGGCACGTAAACGATCGACCTCGGTCATTCTGCCATAAGTGCAGATGGCTGATACCACCTAAACACGCATACACTAGAGTATTTCATCTAAAGTCGGGTTTAAACCCGGGAACATGCCCCAAATGGCTTTGCCGTGAGGGCGTAACACTTGAATTTCTCTCTCTCTCACAGCCTGGCGCCAAACACGCGTACTCCAGCGTTGATGCTACACATTGGCAACGGGCTTTGCCGTGAGGGCGTAACACTTGAATTTCTCCCTCTCACAACCTGGCGCCAAACACGCGTACTCCAGTGTTGATGCTACACATTGGCCACACGTTCCAAATGAATGGAATGTTTGACAGCTAACGGTGTCTGCCTCATGTTACGTTTACTATATTTTCCTGAATTGGCCACCAGTTACGACGTTTTCCTGTTTTTACATGTGAAGAAAAAACTCCGAGGAACCCGTTACGAGATGCCGGATGTTGCTGTCCTAGACTTAGCGCGGGTCATTATCGGCAAAATCACTCACGCCGACGTGTTTGAAAGATAATTTTACAGATTATCAAAGTGTATGGCAGCTCTGGAAGGATCATTCGAGAAATAGGCGTGATCAAATTAACGATGAGCTGTGCGATGATATGATTTTCTAAGGACTTTTAGAACAGCCTACGTGTTGCGAATGATGATTGCAGACTCTGTTCTGATACGGACAGTGGGGTCGTCATATCGCGGATGATGATTCCAGGCTTTGTTCTGATACGGACCGTGGGGTCATCATATCACAGATGATGATTCCAGGCTTTGTTCTGATACGGACAGTGGGGTCATCATATCACGGATGATGATTCCAGGCTTTATTCTGATACGGACCGTGGGGTCATCATATCACAGATGATGATTCCAGGCTTTATTCTGATACGGACAGTGGGGTCATCATATCACAGATGATGATTCCAGGCTTTATTCTGATACGGACAGTGGGGTCATCATATCACGGATGATGATTCCAGGCTTTGTTCTGATACGGACAGTGGGGTCGTCATATCACGGATGATGATTCCAGGCTTTGTTCTGATACGGACCGTGGGGTCATCATATCACAGATGACGATTCCAGGCTTTATTCTGATACGGACAGTGGGGTCATCATATCACGGATGATGATTGTATGCAGTGGCACTGATACTGACATCCTGTGTCTGCGACGTCATCGGCTGACGGTCGCCAGGACTGACCGGTACCCACGGGTAGTCATTACCGGCCAGGATGACGACCTGAGGACGGACCTCATCTTTTCCGAGACAAAATTCAATAATGGCACGAGTCCGTAGCTTACCTGCCACTCATGTCTGTAGCGTTCGGGGAAAGCCTGTTGGGGGTCGATGGCCAACACTCACGAGTTAATGCAACCTTGGTGTATCATGTCTGTAGCGTTAGGGGAAAGCCTGTTGGGGGTCGATGGCCAACACTCACGAGTTAATGCAACCTTGGTGTATCATGTCTGTAGCGTTAGGGGAAAGCCTGTTGGGGGTCGATGGCCAACACTCACGAGTTAATGCAACCTTGGTGTTTGCATGACAGTTGCTTCAGATGAAATCATTCGTTAGATTTTGTTTATTTGCTTTTGCTTGGCACTGTTGGTCAGGCTATACAACTTCGGATTTCTGCATAATTTGCACAGTATATATTACACCGGATTCCGGTAGATGCACGTATAAATAACAAGGTATCAGAGCAGATGCACGTATAAAAAAAACAAGGAATCAGGGTGTGTGTGTGTGTGTGTATGTGTGTGTGTGTGTGAGTGTGTGTGTGTGTGTGTGTGAGTGTGTGTATGTGTGTGAGTGTGTGTGTGTGTGTGTATGTGTGTGTTTGTATATATGTGACCCTGTCACCTCGCGCGGTTCTGCGCTAGGCATAATATAAGTCCGGGGGTGTCTAGTAACAGTGTGAGGGTCACCATAGTCACAGGCTTATAACTCGAAAAGTGTTCACTCTTTTCTAAAACGGTTTTCACCACTGGATAGAGAATTACAAACTCCTTAAGAAAATGTAAAAATATGAAAATCATGAAAAGGTGACATGCGACTCATTCCGTGGTGGAGGGTCACATATATGTGTGTTAGTGTGTGTGTGTGTATGTGTGCGTGGGTGTGTGTATGTGTGTGTGTATGTGTGTGTGTGAACGTTTTAGGGGGAGGGGGGAATGCCGCGAAGTAACAATTAAGACTAAATGTTTGTCATTTTTCATAGCTATCTTGTTGTAAGTACTGGGAATTTCCATCAACCCAAAACTTGGGATGCGATGAATCCCTGCATGTAGCAGGCGGACTTGGAGAGGACTGACTTTGCTCTGTGCTGGACAATGGCTTTTACATGTTTTCCTCAGCCCATCCCACCCCATATATTGATCAAATTAAACATTCACTTCAACCCATCCTCGTGGCATTCTTACAGCGAACGACCGTCACGCCGATATCTTCAACCCGTCCTCATGGCAATCTTACAGCGAACGACCGTCACGCCGATATATTCAACCCATCCTAATGGCATGTTTACAGCGAACGACCGTCACGCCGATATCTTCAACCCATCCTCGTGGCATTCTTACAGCGTCACGCCGATATCTTCAACCCATCTTCGTGGCATTCTTACAGCGTCACGCCGATATCTTCAACCCATCCTCGTGGCATTCTTACAGCGTCACGCCGATATCTTCAACCTATCCTCATGGCATTCTTACAGCGAACGACCGTCTCGCCGATATCTTCAACCCATCCTCATGGCATTCTTACAGTGAACGACCGTCACGCCGATATCTTCAACCCATCCTCATGGCATTCTTACAGCGAACGACCGTCACGCCGATATCTTCAATCCATCCTCGTGGCATTCTTACAGCGAACAACCGTCACGCCGATATCTTCAACACATCCTCTTGGCATGTTTGCAGCAAACGATCGTCACGCCGATAGCTTCAACTCATCCTCATGGCATGTTTGCAGCGAACGACCGTCACGCCGATATCTTCAACCCATCCTCATCCCGTTGGGTTTTGAACACTATCGGCAATTATACAGGGAACTACAACACGTCCGTTTGATTGGATAGACTCCTGTATACGAATGGGAAGCTCGCCGAGCTCCGTTTGTATCATGGGTAACCAAACTTGCCTCTCTTTGTATCATGGGTAACCAAACTTGCCTCTCTTTGTATCATGGGTAACCAAACTTGCCTCTCTTTGTATCATGGGTAACCAAACTTGCCTCTCTTTGTATCATGGGTAACCAAACTTGCCTCTCTTTGTATCACGGGTAACCAAACTTGCCTCTCTTTGTATCATGGGTAACCAAACTTGCCTCTCTATGTATCATGGGTAACCAAACTTGCCTCTCTTTGTATCACGGGTAACCAAACTTGCCTCTCCTTGTATCATGGGTAACCAAACTTGCCTCTCTTTGTATCATGGGTAACCAAACTTGCCTCTCTTTGTATCACGGGTAACCAAACTTGCCTCTCTTTGTATCACGGGTAACCAAACTTGCCTCTCTTTGTATCATGGGTAACCAAACTTGCCTCTCTTTGTATCATGGGTAACCAAACTTGCCTCTCTTTGTATCATGGGTAACCAAACTTGCCTCTCTTTGTATCATGGGTAACCAAACTTGCCTCTCTTTGTATCATGGGTAACCAACTTGCCTCTCTTTGTATCACGGGTAACCAAACTTGCCTCTCTTTGTATCATGGGTAACCAAACTTGCCTCTCTTTGTATCACGGGTAACCAAACTTGCCTCTCTTTGTATCACGGGTAACCAAACTTGCCTCTCTTTGTATCACGGGTAACCAAACTTGCCTCTCTTTGTATCATGGGTAACCAAACTTGCCTCTCTTTGTATCACGGGTAACCAAACTTGCCTCTCTTTGTATCACGGGTAACCAAACTTGCCTCTCTTTGTATCATGGGTAACCAAACTTGCCTCTCTTTGTATCATGGGTAACCAAACTTGCCTCTCTTTGTATCATGGGTAACCAAACTTGCCTCTCTTTGTATCACGGGTAACCAAACTTGCCTCTCTTTGTATCATGGGTAACCAAACTTGCCTCTCTTGTCGTCTTCTACAGTAAGAGACTGAACACTTGGAGTCTGTGCTTTATAACTTTGTGTATCATTCAACGCTAACACATCGACAGTAAGAGACTGAACACTTAGACTATTACACTTAGTGCATATTTATGCATTAAACTCCTTAACTAAGCGCCTTTCTCCGTGTGCCGCTGATCCCTTTTTTCTGCAGAAGCTTGGGCTCAGTGAGCGAGTTGTTATCTAGGTTTCTCTGGTTGATATCGGTCCACTGGCCACACACACCACAACATCAAACAACCTTGACCTTGATGTTTGCAGCACGGGTTGAGAAAGAGTTACTGTAGAGATGTATAAGCGCAGGTTTAAAATACACAGTCATGAAACAAAGAGTCATGCACTTGGTTCTTCCGACACTGGCGCGGGGTGGGTTTTGTTGTCTCCCTTTTATCCCCGGCAAACAGATAATAAAAGTGAGGTTTCTGAACCTTCCTCTCATGAACATTAATATGCAGAGATAAAAGAAGAACAACTTGAAGCACAGACACACACGCACTCACACGCAAAGACACACACCCACACACGCGCGCGTGCACGCACGAACTGACACACACAATCACAAACACTGTCAAACACACACTCACACACACACACACAGTGACACGCACACACACACACACACACCATGCACATCGGGCCAGTATTCGTCAATACACACAAATCAGTAATTGTATATACTACTTCAGTACAGACACAGAACTTAAAGAAAAAACAAACCTCCCTCGAGTACAAGAAACAACGGAGGAAATACAAACATTTACAGGCATATTATTCTCATAAATGTTCCGATTATACCCATGGGAATTTACGAACAAGAAAAGTGGATCGGTTCTCTCCCTTAACATCTATTGGCGTTTAAACCGTCACCGCCGGCGGCGGAGGAGTTCCTTGCTACTCAAATTCTAATCCCACGATAGATACCGATTTCCTTGTCTACGGTGATTTAGCTATCGTGTTTAGGGTTGTTAACAAGTTGTACTGTCAAGGGACTAGTTTGAACACCGCTGCTTACCAGGCTCAGTTGTGTTTCATTTGAATTCCGCTCCGGCTACGGATTCAAGTTATTCAGTAGTGTGTCTTGTGTGTGTGTGTGTGTGTGTGTGTGTGTGTGTGTGTGTGTGTGTGTGTGTGTGTGTGTGTCTGTGTGCATGTGTGTGTGTGTGCGTGTGTGTGTGTGTATGTGTGTGCGTGTGTGTGTGTGTGTGTGTGTGTGCGCGTGTGTGTGTGTGTGGTGTGTGTGTGTGTGCGTGTGTGTGTGTGTGTGTGTGTGTGTGCGTGTGTATGTGTGTGTGTGTGTCTGTGTGTGTGACTGTGTGCATGTGTGTGTGTGTGTGTGTGCGTGTGTGTGTGTATGTGTGTGCGCGTGTGTGTGTGTGTGTGTGTGCGTGTGTGTGTGTGTGTGTGTGTGTGTGTGTGTGTGTGTGTAGAGCGATTCAGACACAACTACTGGACCGATCTTCATGAAACTTTACATGAGAATTTCTAGGAATGATACACCCAGACTTTTTGTTTTGTTTTGATAAATGTCTTTGATGACGTCATATCCGGCTTTTTGTAAAAGTTGAGGCGGCACTGTCACACCCTCATTTTTCAATGAAATTGAATGAAATTGTGGCCAAGCAATCTTCGACGAAGGCCGGACTTTTGTATTGCATTTCAGCTTGGAGGCTTAAACATTATTAATGACTTTGGTCGTTAAGAATCAGAACATTGTAATTAAACATTTATTTTTTATAAAACGATCCAAAACTAATTTCATCTTATTCTTCGTCATTTTCTGATTCCAAAAATATATAAATATGTTTCATTCGGATTAACAAGCAAGCTCTGATAATTAAGAATATGAAAAATATGATTAAAATTAGATTTCCGAAATCGATTTAAAAACATTTTTATCTTCTTGTCGGTTCCTGATTCCAAAAACATAGATATGATATGCTTGGATAAAAAAACAAACTCAGAAAGTTAAAAAGAATAGAGATACAGAAAAGCGTGCTATCCTGCTCAGCACAACCGCGCTATTCTGGCATGTCAATTTCACTGCCTTTGCCACGAGCGGTGGTCTGACGAAACTAAGAGTGTACAGTCTTGGTGAAAAAATGCCGTGCGTTCAGTTTCATTCTGTGAGTTCGACAGCTTGACTAAATGTTGTATTTTCGCCTTACGCGACTTGTTCATATTCCAGCGTCGCGGACGACGCTGGTATCTGCGGTCGGGAAGACTTTCCACGAATTTGCCACAGGGCGCCGCCATGTTTTCTGTGCTCGACTGCGAGCAGACCACAGGCACATTACACCCAGAATTCTTGTAGGCATACACAGACGCAACATAGCATATACAGACAATAACACCCACAACACTTCAACTGCATATGAAAGGAATAAAAATAAATCCGCAAATCAGTCGCGCACCAGTTAGAAAAACAAGGAGTACCAAAGCGGCGTGCAGAAACTAAACTGACTCGGAGACTGAGAAGAAACATTTATCACACGATGTGGATAGCAAACATTAAAATAAAACAGATAAGTCAAGCAAAAAATAAACACAAATATCGAAAACACAATAAACAAAGGTAAAGAAAACAAAAAGAGATGCTTGCCGACAGTCAGTGTGTGTGTGCGTGGTTTGCCGTGTGCGTCAGCGGGGTGTGTGTGTGTGTGTGTGTGTGTGTGCGTGCGCGTGCATGCGTGCGTAGGCTACGTTCTTGCGTGTGTGCGTTCGAATGAGAAAGAAGAGAGAGAGAGGATTGAACAATGAGGTCACGTTCTCTGTCACATGAATACATATACACACACTGAAGGCTACTTCGGACACGAACACTTGCCAACAACTGTGGTTGGACATGCTTTTGAAATGTAATATTTTTTCGACATGATTTCTGGACATACGAATCCCGCTGTGTTGCCTACTGATGTTGCGAATGATGAAGGTTTTGAGTTGACTGACCTTGAGGAGGGATTGCATCAGGCGTTTATCGTCTCAAATTATATCCTTGCTACTTTTCAGGAGTCAACTAGTTGCCATTCATGGTAACTTGGATAGTCAATGTTTTTATTTGTTTGATTCCCATCAAAGAAACAGAAATGGTAACCATTCTTCAAATGGCGCTGCAGTTTTGATGTCATCAAGTTAATTCCTTTGCAGGATTGATTGATTTTCTCAAAAGCCATTATCAATGTGTTTATCAATTAACACCTGTTCATTTCTGTCCAACTGCAATGCAAACTCAATGCGGAGGAAACAAGGATTCATTACAAACAAGTCATCCCTGTACATCAACAGATTTATGTACCTCAATCAATACTGCTAGTATGAGTGACAGGAATCTAAAAGAAAAAACAACCAAACGCAAATGTACCACTACTTCTACGACTCGTTTGAATGTAAAACAGAAATGTAACACTATCTGTGACAATGACGGTTCTACGACTCGTTTGAAGGACAGTATAGATCGAACCTTAACCCACAACTACGACAATTTGTGTCAGACTTTTTTGAACAGGAAAATATGCCTCTGTTCAACAGTAACCAAAACATGGAAGATGTTTTTGAAACTTTACAGAAATGTAACACTAGCCTATCTGTGACAATGTTGCTTTTGAATTGAACCCACATTTGTTGAACAGGAGAGAATGTTCCTGTTCAACAGTGCCCAAAACACTGAATCTGACGTTTTTGAATCTTTTCTGTCATCTAACTGAATCTGACGTTTTTGAATCTTTTCTGTCATCTAACCCAATTGCTCATGACTTCATCGATCTTGAACATGCCTACTTTTCAAAGAAAGACAGACAAAAGCGAAATCTGCATGTTAGCCATCTGCCTGAAATGGTCAATGCACTTTTGTAAAATTGTCACAGCTGTTATGCACTTTTGTGAAATGGTCAGTGCTGTTGTGCACTTATGCAAAACTTGGTGCTGTGCTGTTAACATTTGAACAAAATGCATTTTGTTCAAATGTTTAGAGCAACTTGCTACTATATAATCGCTGTATGCGCTTTGCGCTAAATGTTGGCACTATGCATCATTGTTGGAGCACCCTCCTGTAGATGCACCATGCTGAAAAATGTACTTATGAATCAAGCATTGACTGAAATAAACAATTTATATATCCAGCACAACATGCAATTCATTAACTTTTGACCCTAACCTTTAACACTTCCCAAAATAAATCTTTGGTGGACATTGCATCGACGCTGTTCATTTTGAATGAACATTTTTCTTGTGGTTTCATTTCTGAGCGAATGGCATGGGCCGCAACGTAGGCTACGTACGCTAAACACTAAACGCAAAAATGAATATCAAGCAAAACAGAAGATAACTAGTATGTCCAACGGTGTTTGAATAAGCAGTTCCTCTTAACCCATCCGCGCAGTGACGAAATCGTGTGTCTTGAAGACCCAAGCCACCCTGTGATCGCAAAATGGCTGGAATAGTTTCAGTCCAAACAGTCATGACATCTTTCTTAAGATGGGAGGCAACTCTACTATTCCTAGAAAAGGACAGATAGGATTGGTCTCCCTTGGAGTACGGCGGCCAAAATGGCCAGTTTGCGTCCCGGTTAGGATTTCTGAAACAGAGAGAAGTGGACAAACTGACGAATTCTTAAACACACAAACAAGCAAACAAAATATACAAAACTGAACCGTTTTTCCATTTCTCTAAGCGCCCGGTTTTCTTTTCGACAAAGCCTATCTATAGTGTGGCTAGTGTCCTGGCATTCGTTGACTCGGCATGTGTATGTGTGTGCTCCGGCTGTTACATGCGTGTGTGTGTGTGTGTGTGTTTGTGAATGCCAGCGTGCACGACTGAATGCTTGTGTGGGCGCTGGTTTATGTGAGTGTGTTTTTGTGCATGTGTGATTAATATCCTTTCAGTAACAGCTATTGTGTTTTCAGCGTAACAATAGGGCCCGATATTTAGACGAGACAAGTATAATGCCGACGAGTCGAAGACGAGTCGCATTATACTTGTTCGAGTCTAAATATCGGACCCTATTGCTACGATGAAAACACAATAGCGTTTATATAGCTATTCTGACATTAAATTCTGTGTTAGAATCATGTTTTTGTCAGCGACAAGTACCAGAATGGTCCATGTCGTTGATTGCAGACGACGGTTCCCTTTCCGCATGAAGCCACGGAAATAACCGAACATTGAAAAACCCACGGACATGTATTACGGAGAAAATTCGAGATAACCGGATGCTTAGCATTACGTCAATATGTTAGGAATCATATGACGTCATGACGTATCATGCTTGCCTACGTAGATTGTATGTTCGAAAGTCTGACTTCTGTTGGGAATTCGCGTGGTGAAGACAGCGGTAAATCTGTAGATGATAAGAGAACAAGGATTGTCTCAGAAGAAACGACGAAATGTTTCAGACCGGTAACTTCATTTCAACATTGCACTATACAATGGACGTTCTATGTGACAGGAGAGTTTGCTGATTTTGTGTTAAACATTGGAGAGATCGTCTGCTAGAATCCGAGATAGGTCGCTTCAGATTGCAGCTTCTGGAAATTTGCAAGGTTTGTTGCCTGTTAAAGAACTGGATTTTACACGTAATGTATGTCATGTACAGTAAGCAACAACAAAAACACACACAAAGCATATGGCATCGTCTGTCGACTAGTCACAGAGTGACAGAAACAAACCTGGCGAGGTATGCGTGTACTTTATACACGTGGAAGAAACCGGAACCATGCGTCTTTGTTATTGCCGATATCGTTTGGATATCGGCAAAAATGGCCAACTTTCGTAGCGTTATGCTTTGATGATCGGAAAAGGGATGTGTGAGACCATCCAATCACAGCCCCCGAATTCCCCCACGTGTCCATCAGAATAGCTATATTGTCCTATATAGCTATTCTGATGGACACGTGGGGGGATTCGGGGGCTGTGATTGGATGGTCTCACACATCCCTTTTCCGATCATCAAAGCATAACGCTACGAAAGTTGGCCATTTTTGCCGATATCCAAACGATATCGGCAATAACAAAGACGCATGGTTCCGGTTTCTTCCACGTGTATAAAGTACACGCATACCTCGCCAGGCTTGTGTCTGTGGCTAGTCGACAGACGAGGCAATTTGCTTTGTGTGTGTTTTTGTTGTTGCTTACTGTACATGACATACATTACGTGTAAAATCCAGTTCTTTAACTGGCAGCAAACCTTGCAAATTTCCAGAAGCTGCAATCTGAAGCGACCTATCTCTGATTTTTGCAGACGATCTCTCCAATCACCAATGTTTAACACAAAATCAGCAAACTCTCCTGTCACATAGAACGTCCATTGTGTAGTGCAATGTTGAAATGAAGTTACCGGTCTGAAACATTTCGTCGTTTCTTCTGAGACAATCCTTGTTCTCTTATCATCTACAGATTTACCGCAGTCTTCACCACGCGAATTTCCAACAGAAGTCAGACTTTCGAACATACAATCTACGTAGGCAAGCATGATACGTCATAACGTCATATGATTCCTAAGATATTGACGTAATGCTAAGTATCCGGTTATCTTGAGTTTTCTCCGTAATACATGTCCGTGGGTTTTTCAATGTTCGGTTATTTCCGTGACTTCATGCAGAAAGGGAATCGTCGTCTGCAATCAACGACATGGACCATTCTGGTCCTTGTTGCTGACAAAAACATGATTTTAACACAGAATTTAATGTCAGAATAGCTATATAAACGCTATTGTGTTTTCATCGTAACAATAGGGTCCGATATTTAGACTCGAACAAGTATAATGCGACTCGTCTTCGACTCGTCGGCATTATACTTGTCTCGTCTAAATATCGGGCCCTATTGCTACGCTGAAAACACAATAGCTGTTAATATCGACTTTTTGACCAATCACGACTAATTCTTTGTGACCTGCTGAAGGTCATTTTGTTTATCAGCGTGATTTTTTCCTAAAGAATGATACTTCACATGCTGGGAGATAATACACTCTGCATCAAAAAGAAAGAAAAACAAGTCGCGTAAAGCGAAAATACAATATTTAGTCAAGTAGCTGTCGAACTCACAGAATGAAACTGAACGCAATGCCATTTTTCAGCAAGACCGTATACTCGTAGCATCGTCAGTCCACCGCTCATGGCAAAGGCAGTTCTTCTTCTTCTTCTGCGTTCGATGTTGGTGGCCGTGCTAGATCCTCAGACCAGTGGCTGCCAGGAAGTCCGCAGTGGCAAAGGCAGTGAAATTGACAAGAAGAGCGGTTTAGTAGTTGCGCTGAGAAGGATAGCACGCTTTTCTGTACCTCTCTTTGTTTTAACTTTCTGAGCGTGTTTTTAATCCAAACATATCATATCAATATGTTTTTGGAATCAGGAACCGACAAGGAATAAGATGAAAGTGTTTTTAAATTGATTTCGACAATTTAATTTTGATAATAATTTTTATATATTTAATTTTCAGAGCTTGTTTTTAATCCGAATATAACATATTTATATGTTTTTGGAATCAGCAAATGATGGAGAATAAGATAAACGTAAATTTGGATCGTTTTATAAATTTTTATTTTTTTTTACAATTTTCAGATTTTTAATGACCAAAGTCATTATTTAATTTTTAAGCCACCAAGCTGAAATGCAATACCGAAGTCCGGGCTTCGTCGAAGATTACTTGACCAAAATTTCAACCAATTTGGTTGAAAAATGAGGGCGTGACAGTGCCGCCTCAACTTTCACGAAAAGCCGGATATGACGTCATCAAAGACATTTATCAAAAAAATGAAAAAAACGTTCGGGGATTTCATACCCAGGAACTCTCATGTCAAATTTCATAAAGATCGGTCCAGTAGTTTAGTCTGAATCACTCTACACACACACACACACACACACACGCACAGACACACATACACCACGACCCTCGTTTCGATTCCCCCTCGATGTTAAAATATTTAGTCAAAACTTGACTAAATATAAAAACGAAAAGCCAGTTTTATCCGTTCGCACTGTACAGAACGGCACGGCGTGCAATTCCGACCGTTCACTTGAAGATGTCATTGTCAAAGCTCTGAAGAATCAAGTGAAGTTGCGTCATTTTCTATCTGTCTGGCGTCGATTCTAAATCTGTCGCTCTCTGTTGGACAAGAACAAACGATTGAAGCAACTGGAACGCTTGTTCGACATGGTTTATCTTGTGAGATTGCTATGTGAACGCATTCCATCTGTAAATATTCATCACATCACGTGAGTGATTGGCTGACCCAGGTCAAGAGAATGCTTTGACTGACAGGCATAATCAGATAGAAGCGATCCAGTTCCCCATTCCAGCTATTCAGTCTAACTCGCGGGGTCGCTTCGATATTTCTTTTCGTCGACATTGACGGTAATAAAACCTTTATTTCCAATATGCTGTTAGAAAATGATAACAAACATGTGTAAAACATGATATCAGCATTTGCCTGAAGGCTAATGCTTAATGTCCGTTTTTTCGAGATGTCTATTATCATTTGCTGAAAGTCAGCATGTTATAGAAATACCTCATACTAAAGGCGTTTGAGTACTCTGTATGTGAACGATTGTATACACAAATCGAAACTCACCCGGTTTTTGCAAAATTCGTCAGGAGAGACCGAAACCAGCCAGCAAGCTCAAGGTCATCCTGAGAGACGTTGACCTTTGAGAAGGGGGAGACAAAAGCTCTCAGTCCCCTGCGGAAACCAAAGGTATAGTCGATGTCCCAGCCGTGGTCCATTCCATTCTGGCCCCCAGGGGTGTCAGGGTAGTGGTCGAAGTAGTAGAGGTACGCACTGCTAGTGGTAGGTCCGGCATCAAGTAGCTAAAGACACACAAACACATCTAGTTCATTCAACACCGGCAGACACAGACATAGTGGCAGTACGAGGAAAACGTAAACAGTATACATGTGGACAGTCAAAATCAGACACAGACAGAATTGCACAAGGAGGCGTATATACAAAGCCAGTCAGTCTGAAACAGACACAGACAGAATTGCACAAGGAGGCGCATACACAGAGCCAGTCAGAAACAGACACAGACAGAATTGCACAAGGAGGCGTATATACAGAGCCAGTCAGTCTGAAACAGACACAGACAGAATTGCACAAGGAGGCGTATATACAGAGCCAGTCTGAAACAGACACAGACAGAATTGCACAAGGAGGCGCATACACAGAGCCAGTCAGAAACAGACACAGACAGAATTGCACAAGGAGGCGTATATACAGAGCCAGTCTGAAACAGACACAGACAGAATTGCACAAGGAGGCGCATATACCGATACAGTCAGAAACATACATACAGTGTAACAGGCAAAGGCACAGACACAGACAGGCACATACAGAAAGGCACAGAAATGTACAGACAGAGACGGACACATGTGCATTGCAAGCACATTCACATTAACAAGCTCAGACTAACTTCGTAGGGCACACGCTCGGACAAACACAGACAGACACAGACAGACACAGACAGGCATAGACAGACACAGACAGACGCAAAAAGACACAGACAGACACAGACAGACACAGACAGACACAAAAAGACACAGACAGACACAGACAGACACAGACAGACACAGACAGACACAAAAAGACACAGACAGACACAGACAGACACAGACAGACACAAAAAGACACAGACAGGCACAGACAGACACAGACAGGCACAGACACAGACAGACACAGACGCACAGACAGACACAGACAGACACAGACAGACACAAAAAGACACAGACAGACACAAAAAGACACAGACAGACACAGACAGACACAAAAAGACACAGACAGACACAGACAGACACAGACAGACACAGACAGACACAGACAGACACAGACAGACGCAGAGAGGGAGAAAATGAGACAGACAGACACAGACAGACACAGACAGACACAAAAAGACACAGACAGGCACAGACAGACACAGACAGACACAAAAAGACACAGACAGACACAGACGCACAGACAGACACAGACAGACACAGACAGACACAGACAGACACAGAAAGACACAGACAGACACAGACAGACACAAAAAGACACAGACAGACACAGACAGACACAGACAGACACACAGACAGACACACAGACAGACAGACACACAGACATACAGACACAGACAGGCACAGACAGACTGAGACACACAGACAGACAGACACAGACACAAAGACAAACACAGACAGACACAAAAAGACACAGACAGGCACAGACAGACACAGACAGGCACAGACAGACACAAAAAGACACAGACAGACACAGACAGACACAGACAGGCACAGACAGACACAGACATACACAGACAGGCACAGACAGGCACAGACAGACACAGACAGACACAGACAGACACAGACAGACACAAAAAGACACAGACAGACACAGACAGACACAGACAGACACAGACGCACAGACAGACACAGACAGACACAGACAGACACAAAAAGACACAGACAGGCACAGACAGACACAGACAGGCACAGACAGACACAAAAAGACACAGACAGACACAGACAGACACAGACAGACACAGACAGACACAGACAGACACAGACAGGCACAGACAGACACAAAAAGACACAGACAGGCACAGACAGGCACAGACAGACACAAAAAGACACAGACAGACACAGACAGACACAGACAGACACAAAAAGACGCAGACAGACACAGACAGACACAGACAGACACAGACAGACACAGACAGACACAGACAGGCACAGACAGACACAAAAAGACACAGACAGACACAGACAGACACAGACAGACACAAAAAGACACAGACAGACACAGACAGACACAGACAGGCACAGACAGACACAAAAAGACACAGACAGGCACAGACAGACACAGACAGACACAGACAGACACAAAAAGACACAGACAGGCACAGACAGACACAAAAAGACACAGACAGACACAGACAGACACAAAAAGACACAGACAGGCACAGACAGACACAGACAGACACAGACAGGCACAGACAGACACAAAAAGACACAGACAGACACAGACAGACACAGACAGGCACAGACAGACACAAAAAGACACAGACAGACACAAAAAGACACAGACAGACACAAAAAGACACAGACAGGCACAGACAGACACAAAAAGACACAGACAGACACAGACAGACACAGACAGGCACAGACAGACACAGACAGACACAGACAGACACAAAAAGACACAGACAGACACAGACAGACACAGACAGGCACAGACAGGCACAGACAGACACAGACAGGCACAGACAGACACAGACAGGCACAGACAGACACAGACAGGCACAGACAGACACAAAAAGACACAGACAGGCACAGACAGGCACAGACAGGCACAGACAGACACAGACAGGCACAGACAGACACAGACAGACACAGACAGACACAGACAGACACAGACAGGCACAGACAGGCACAGACAGACACAGACAGGCACAGACAGACACAGACAGGCACAGACAGGCACAGACAGACACAGACAGGCACAGACAGACACAGACGCACAGACAGACACAGACAGACACAGACAGACACAGACAGACACAGACAGGCACAGACAGGCACAGACAGACACAGACAGGCACAGACAGACACAGACAGGCACAGACAGACACAGACAGACACAGACAGGCATAGACAGACACAGACAGACGCAAAAAGACACAGACAGACACAGACAAGCATCGTCAAGCACACTAGGGAAAGACAACTCTCGCTCTCTCCATCTCGCATTTCTCTGTGTCTGTCTCTCTCTCTGCTCTCTTCTTTGTCTCTTTTCTCTCTGTCTCTGTCTGTCTGTCTGTCTGGCTGGCTGGCTGGCTGTGTGTATATGTCTGCCTGCGTGTCTGCCTGCCTGCCTGTCTGTCTGTCTGTCTGTCTGTCTGAGACTCGCTCTCTCTATCTCTCATTTCTCTGTGTCTGTCTCTCTCTTCTCTCTTCTTTGTCTCTTTTCTCTCTGTCTCTGTCTGTCAGTCTGTCGGTCGGTCTGTCTGTCTGGCTGTTTGTCTGTCTGTACGTCTGTCTGTCTGTCTGTCTCTGTCTCACCCTCCCTTGTCTCTCATGTACCAACCTGCAGACTGCAGACGACGATGGTGGCGTCTCCGACCAACGCCGCCAGTTCTTCATCCGGGACGATGACGTCAGTGGAATTCTCCACGCGGTAAACACAGTCCAAGACGTCGAGCGCCGTGTCCACGTCACGGGGGTCTGCTGAGGTCGTCAGGTCGAGGAAGGCATCACCGAGCGTCTTCTTCAGGACCTGGTTGCGATAGAACGACCTGGTGTTCATGTCAGGTCCAAGCAGTCGTCTGGACATTGAGACCAGCAAGCCTCCTTCGTAGTTGTTGAGGCCTGAAAGTGAGACAGGCTTTAATCTCAGTACTCCCCGGAGAGCGGCGTATGGCTATAGCTGCCTAGATGGTGGGGTAAAACTGGGCGTATACGTAAACACCGTGGGAGTTTCAGCTCATGAACAAAGACGAACAAGTCGCGTGAAGCGATATAAAAACACCTACCATCACAGGGCCAGTAGCCGTGGATTACAAGCAAACACACACTCTTACCTATCATCACAGGGCCAGTAGCCGTGGATTACAAGCAAACACACACTCTTACCTATCATCACAGGGCCAGTAGCCGTGGATTAAAAGCTAGCACACACTCTTACCTATCATCACAGGGCCAGTAGCCGTGGATTAAAAGCTAGCACACACTCTTACATATCATCACAGGGCCAGTAGCCGTGGATTAAAAGCTAGCACACACTCTTACCTATCATCACAGGGCCAGTAGCCGTGGATTAAAAGCTAGCACACACTCTTACCTATCATCACAGGGCCAGTAGCCGTGGATTAAAAGCTAGCACACACTCTTACCTATCATCACAGGGCCAGTAGCCGTGGAATAAAAGCAAGCACACACTCTGACCTATCATCACAGAGCCAGTAGCCGTGGATTACAAGCAAACACACACTCTTACCTATCATCACAGGGCCAGTAGCCGTGGAATAAAAGCAAGCACACACTCTTACATATCATCACAGGGCCAGTAGCCGTGGAATAAAAGCAAGCACACACTCTGACCTATCATCACAGGGCCAGTAGCCGTGGAATAAAAGCAAGCACACACTCTGACCTATCATCACAGGGCCAGTAAACGTGGTGGTGTCCTTGTAACGCAGCACAAAGTCTCCGTCCGTTACCGGGCTCCACCCTGTGATGCCCAGACCAGCCACGTGGATGACGTCAGCCCGCCTCCCTCGCACACACGTCATCTGTCTGGCTGACGACTCTGACGTCATGGAAAAAGCCAACAATGTTTTACAGACATTTTGACTGTTGACTCTGACGTCAGATAAAAAACAAGTCGCGTAAGGCGAAAATACAACATTTAGTCAAGCTCAGTCGAACTCACAGAATGAAACTGAACGCATTGCATTTTTTCCGCAAGACCGTACACTCGTAGCATCGTCTGTCCACCGCTCGTGGCAAAGGCAGTGAAATTAACAATCCAGAAAAGCGCGGTAGCGGTTGCGCTGAGGAGGATAGCACGCTTTTTTTTATATCTCTATTCTTTTTAACTCTCTGAACGTGTTTTTAATCAAAAAATATCATATCTATATGTTTTTGGAATCAGGAACGGACAAGGAATAAGATTAAATTGTTTTTAAATCGATTTCGGAAATTTAATTTTAATCATAATGTTTATATTTTTAATTTTCAGAGGTTGTTTTTAATCCGAAAAAATAACATATTTATATGTTTTTGGAATCAGAACATGATAAAAAATACGATAAGCGAAATTTTGGATCGTTTTATAAAAAAATAATTTTAATTACAATTTTCTAATTTTTAATGACCAAAGTTATTAATTAATTGTTAAGCCTCCAAGCTGAAATGCAATACCAAAGTCCGGCCTTCGTCGAAGATTGCTTGGCCAAAATTGCAATCAATTTGATTGAAAAATGAGGGTGTGACAGTGCCGCCTCAACTTTTACAAAAAGCCGGATATGACGTCATTAAAGACATTTATCGAAAAAATGAAAAAAAACCAACTGGGGATATCATACCCAGGAACTCTCATGAAAAATGTCATAAAGATCGGTCCAGTAGTTTACTCTGAATCGCTCTACACACACACACACAGACACACACACATACACCACGACCCTCGTCTCGATTCCCCCCTCTATGTTAAAACATTTAGTCGAAACTTGACTAAATGTAAAAAGAGTTAGCAATGTTATATAAACACGTCAGAGAATAGCAAGTAGTGTGCACAGGGACACGTCATTAATTAATCGATGAATGACGATGACCTGTTATAACATGTGGTCATTGGACTGGCTCATTCAGCACTATTTACAGAGAGCAAATATTATTAAATAAAAGTTTACACACACGCTTCATATTATCACACGAACAAAACCAAAATTACACACACACACAGACAGACACACACACACAGACACACACACACACACACACACACACACACACACACACACACACACACACACTTACACATCACACACACACACACACTCACACACACACACACACACACACACACACACACACACACACACACACACACACACACACCCGACCTCCCCCCCCCATACACCCATATCGCATCTTACCCGGGTCATCGTGTGAGGCTGCGGGACACTGCAGAGCGGCAGCTAACCGGTTTGCATGTGTCAAGGGGTGTGACGTGGCGTTGTACGCCCAGACACACTGCCTGCATCCACTCTGCAGAATCGCCCTGATGGACACACGAGGATTACGTCCCAGGGTAATTGATCAGGGATCTCGAATAAGAAAATAAGAAATAAAAACAGAAAAACAATTATGAATGATTAGCGTATGGAGGGCCTTATCATTGATGACGTTATAAATCATTTACTAAAACTTCGATTTATTGATTTTTAAGGTGATAGAACAGTTAGCCATCGAACAGACAAATTATGATGTTTTAATTAAAATATTGGAGATTGCACTTATCAATAATTTTGTATTTAATCAGTTAAAAGTGAGATAGAAGGAGAGTGAGAGAGACGAAGAAAAAGAGAGAGTTAGATTGAGGGAGAGAAACACGGACATAGAATCAGAGACACTGAGAGGCAGATAGAGTGAGACTCAGACAGAGACAGAAACAGAGAGACAGTGTCAGAGACAGAGACATCAATTAAAATACCTAATACCTGTGAAACAAATGAGCAGAATAAGGGGAGGTCATATGGAAGTTGGCACTGGCAGCACCTGCCGATTCTCCAATTATGGTAATATTAGTGTCATCACCACCAAAAGCCCGGATGTTGTCCTTGACCCATTTCAAGGCCAACCACTGGTCCCACAGGCCATAGTTGCCGGTGCAGGAGTTGTCTCCCGTGGACAGAAAACCAAACGGCCCCAAACGGTAATTCGGCACCACCTGCAATGTACACGTGTTATCAAATGTTTGTGGACGGAATGACGAAAGGAATGCACGGAAGGGTAGACAAACAAACACACAAAACTGAAAAAGCAGAAGAAATGAAGAAAGACTAAGATGAAAATGTAAGAAAGAACAGATTGAAGAAGGAAATATAAAAGAAATGAAAGCACGATAGCAAGAAGGAAAGAAAGAAACCCTGACACAATGAACTCCCAACAATAACCCTTCACTAAGCCGCCAGAAGACTGCCGTCACAGCCCGTGCTTGTACCCTTCAATAAGCTAACCGTATATGTTAAAACAATTTTTTTTCGTGGCTTTGTATATTTGTATTTGAAAATAAAACACTGTTTAAACCAATAAGCCACCCGAGAAGACTGCCGTCACAGCCTGTGCTTGTAGCCGCTAGCACAATGAACTCCCAACAATAACCCTTCAATAAGCCGCCAGAGGACTGCAGCTGTCACAGCCCGTGCTTGTAGCCGCTAGCACAATGAACTGCCAACAATAACCCTTCAATAAGCCACCAGAGGACTGCCGTCACAGCCTGTGCTTGTAGCCGCTAGCACAATGAACTCGGCCAACAATAACCCTTCACTAAGCCACCAGAAGACTGCCGTCACAGCCTGTGCTTGTAGCCGCTAGCACAATGAACTGCCAACAATAACCCTTCACTAAGTCACCAGAAGACTGCCGTCACAGCCTGTGCTTGTAGCCGCTAGCACAATGAACTGCCAACAATAACCCTTCAATAAGCCACCAGAAGACTGCCGTCACAGCCTGTGCTTGTAGCCGCTAGCACAATGAACTGCCAACAATAACCCTTCATTAAGTCACCAGAAGACTGCCGTCACAGCCTGTGCCGTCCCAAATTGTAACTCTCAGCACAATAATCTACTCACAATAATAACTGCCCCCCCCCCCCTTTTGCCGTCAGAAGACTGCCGTCCTAATCTGTGCTCGTAACCCCCAGCAAAATAATCTACTCAAAATAATACCCCTTCCCCTCTTTTCAGCTGCCAGTAGATTGCCGTCCTATATTGTAACCCAAAGCACAATCTACTCACAACAATAACACTTTCCGAGATCGCACGAAGACCGCCGTCACAGTTAGTGCTTGTTACCCCAAGCACAATAATCTACTCATAATAATACCCCCCTCCCCCCCTCCTCCTAAGCTGCCAGAGGACAGCCGTCCTAAACTATGAGGGCCCCAAAGGGTTTAAAATCGTGATCGTGATTGGCGTTTTTTGACCTTTCTGTGACCGTGATTGCCGAAATTTCCATTTCTGTGATCGTGATGGGACTTTGCCCGTGATCCGTGATGACAAAAAAATCAAGTCTCGTGATCGTGATCGTCATTTGTTTTCGTGATCGTGATGGGCATTATTGCAAAGCATTTTATTTTCAACGTACATTTTTCACAGCTGTATCACTCTATGATCCTCTATTCGTCAAGGTGTTTGTGATCGTGAAAACAAAAATCAAGGTAACTGTGATCGTGAAAGCTAAAATGTCCCTTCCCGTGATCGTGATGATACCTCCCCTTTGACGCCCTCAACTATGTTTGCACCCCAAGCACAAACACCCACTCACAATAACACCCCCCTCCCTCCTCAGCCAGCTGTTAGAAGATTGCCGTCATAAACTAGGCTAGTAACGCCAAGCATAACCTAGCCCAATTTTGGAATTCATCAACAGCAGCTTTCCAGAACTATAACACGATTGTAGCCTATATGTTTTTTGTTTGCAAGCGTTTTGTCCCCATACATAGCATATTAACTCTACCTGTCCCAAATAGGACACTGTGTTCTAAGAGGACGTAATATACTCACTATCTAGTCAGACAATCGGCATGATCTACTCACCCATAAGTACATTATGACTATATATGTTACAGTAAATTCATCAAACCAGTAAATTTGTAAATTTACTGAAATTTTCAGTAAATTTGTAAATTTCCTGGGTGTCAAACTCAGTAAATTTGTAAATTTCCTGAATTTTTCAGTGAATTGGTAAATTTACGGAGTGAATTTACAAATTGACTGGTTTGATGAATTTACAGTAACACATATACCTATGACTCACCACAATAACACCCCCCTCCGCCGCCAGAAGACTGCCGTCATAGTCTGTTCCGGAACCAAAGATGAAAGCCCCTCCGTGGAACCACACCATCACAGGTACCGCTGAGCTCTCCCTGTTTCTGGAGAAAGTATATAATATGGAAAGACAGTTGTATCGTGTTTAGCTAGGTTTGGTTTGGCATTTGCCTTGATGGATGCAATTAAAGTCATTCGTACAAGAGCCCGACATCGTGAGTACTCGGACAGGACAGGAAAGTAAGTCATTAAAAGTTCATCCATTCACGCGCATGTCCACATATATAATCAGGTCAAGGGGGATTTCTCGTTAGGATACGACATAACTGTATATTGCTATTTCATATGTTATGTGGATTTCCATTGGTCAATTGGGCAAAACTGAGCTCAGTGCAAAAGTGATATCGACGACATTTACGTCGATATCAGTTTTGATATCGACGACCTCTTTATTGCTTCCCCACTTCAAAAACAAAAACACCTAAATTTAAAAACAAACAAATATATATGAAAATGTAATTATCCCAGAATTTAGTTGAGCAAGTGACTAAAAACTTTTTGAAAGGAAAGACATTTTAAAATACTGAAAAG
>NC_090248.1:6125975-6140975 GCF_037325665.1 Littorina saxatilis | reverse complement strand
GCTTATAAAATAGAGTTTCTTCACATTGTTTAACGTCTAACTGACCACACAGAGCCGTCTTAAGACATAAAACATAGATAGGCTCAAAATTCGTCCCCTTTTGCTTCAGTAAGACAAACATAATTTTCTTGCTCGTTAAGATTCACAGATGGACCTGCCTGAAACAAGTGTTCAGCTCCTTGCATCCTGGCAGCAATCTGGCAAAGGCGATCGTTCACTTCCAGACTTCTGGTGACCGTTTCCCTAATTTGAAAGAGGGACGACTGCAAACTGCTTATTACGTAAGAGTACTTTGATGCCCGCCAGTCTGGTTGTCCAAGTTCTTTGAATTTCTTTACGCCCTCATTTTTCAGCACGGCCAGTTCTCTCAGCTCCTTAATCCTGACACTCACCGTCAACACTGCAGCATGAAGATCTGTTGGAGAGAGCTGGTGTGTGTCTACTTTCATCAACATCTCTTCCAGCGAGTCCAATTCTTTGACTAACCTGTCTCGTCTTTCCATGAGTGTTGGAGATTGCTCATGACCAAAGAGGTCGATATCGCCTTGGTCTTGACTTAGGGATGAGTTGATTTTCTTGGCGTCAAATGCCACTTTCACAACTTTTGGCGTCTCAGACAAAATGCTAATCGTGTCGTGCAGTATTCCTGGCTTCAATGTTTCATGCTGAATTTCATCTGTTTCTAGATGGTTGAGGCTAGGTATTGCAAAGTTTATTTTTGCGCATGATGACCTGCAAACACCGAGTGTCTCCGAGCCGTCCACAACTTGACCCTGGTTCTTAGGACCGCCCATGAACCGGATAAATTTTCCGTGGAAAAGGTGGTACCCAGTTCGCCAGAATAGTTTCGTCTCCTCCCTGTATCTCATAGAACTTGTGTTTTCTTCACTGTAAAAGCGCACCACATCCAAGAATAACAGGAAAGAAATGTTGTTTAGCGGAAATGTTCCTTCACATATCAATTCATGCAGTAGAAGCCATGTTGACAAAAGTCCTTGCTCCTTTAATCGTTGGGCAGCATTTGGTAGAATTTCCAGCAGTCGGTTTATTTCAGCATCAAGACCCTCAGGTTTGCTAGCTTCACACTCACTTTGCGACTGATCTACACTCTCACTGTTTGACGGATCCACAAACGTTTTGTTTTTGATTGTGATCTTACCACTGCCATCGTTCACCTCTATCTCCTGGCCAGCTTTATTAATCTCTGCGGGTGTCAACCGGAAATCTTTTGACACGAACTTTCTCTTTCCCGTTGCTTCATCGAGTACCAACTTTCGAAATTTTAATGGATCACCACTATGCTCCGCTTCAATATGACGTACTACTTCCGTTAGTCTTGAAAAAAGGTCCGAACAGTAGTAGCACTTGAACTCCATCACCTGAAAGGAGCACATTCTTTCATTATAAAAACCACAAACAAAAAACAAGCCAGGGACAAAAGATCACACACACACACATACACACAAAAAAACAGCTCCTGGGTAGCCCATTTGGTTTAGCCATGCAGTCATGAAGCTGCATGGATTATATCCCATATTTATTTTTCGATATCAGGTTTGTACCAATCCATGTATCTTAATGAGTGAAATGAAATAGTCTTTTCGTTGTGATCATCTCACTCTACCTTACTATATTATTGTTATCTCAGTAGACTAGTGGTTGAGCGTTGGTTGTATTGTGTTGCGTTGTGTTGAGTAGAATCTGAAATCCTCTCCCCCGATGTAACCGGGGTTTTGGCATCTATTGCCATATCACAACAGAATGTTGGTGTCACAGTGAGTAATGACAATAACAAAAAAAAAACCACATAAGAGAGAGAGAGAGAGAGAGAGAGAGAGAGAGAGAGAGAGAGAGAGAGAGAGACAGAGAGAGAGAGAGAGAGAGAGAGAGAGAGTGAGAGAGAGAGAGAGAAAGAGAGAGAGAGAGAGGCTATTTAATTTAATATATTACCAAATTAGTATACACCAGAAGGTTTATGATTTTCCAGACCTGTATGGAACATGCCTAGAGACAGACACAAATAAAGTCCTGTTTCTTTCTTTAAAACAGTGGCGGCGGTGTGCAACCACTTGCGACGGCGGTGTGCAACCGCAACAAAAAAGAGACGGCGGAAGTGTGCAACCGAAAAATCTTGGGGTGTCCTCACAGATTCATAAAATATGACGCTTCTGCTCCACTTTAAAACTTATTATTTGACCGAGATGTCAAGGAATGGCCATTGATTACAGCACAATAGTGTGTGATCATTATCATGCTCTTAAATGTCCGTCGTGACTGTGGAAAGTCAAAACTTGCACAGAATACGCATAAAAAGGTGTAAATAATTGAAGCACAACGTTCACAAGCACATTAAAGCAATGAAACAGATCGATCGTTTGATGCAGCAACATCTTAGGCCAAAGTACAATCGATGTTTCTGTGATGATATGTCATGTGTGAGAAGTTACAGGTGATTTTGTGGAGATACTTACGTCGCGTGTCTTAGTTAAACGGCGGAAGTGCGCAACCAAAACCGGCGGCTGCGTTTTTCTAATGCAACCACGGTATACGGTGTGTAATCTAGGTAAGAACGATGTTATTGTACCAGGCACTGTAAGACTATCATTCAAATTAGAATTAGAATCTGGCTCAGATGAAAATAGGACTTTGGCTTATAATGTAGGAAGAGCAATTGTGAGGAAGATTACTGTCAAACTGGAAGGGCGGGAAGTGATGTCATTGAATAATGCAGATGTATTTTTAGTTTATGCAGATAATTGGTTAACTGACAATGAAAAGAAAAACAGAGTGTTTCAAGGGATTCAGTCAGACAATGGGATAAAAGTTAGAATAGGAGCAGGAGATAAAGCTGACAATAACAAAAAAGATAACGCTGTCAATGTTGCTTTTGGAAACAAATTTTGTATTCCACTTGACTTTGAACTCATAAATTCACATCCTCCCTTCTATCAAGGAGCATTGCGTGACAGGCTGTCATACGACCTGACTTTCAATAGTTATGATCGTGTTATGCTTTCACAAGACCCGGAAGCAAAGTATAAGGTGTCTGGAATTTCTTTAGAGTTTGATGTTGTAAACCATCCTGAACTGGCTAGACTTATAGAAAATCAGTACAGTTCTAAGCTGCCTATCTATTATGAAAGAGTGTTGAATCACAGTACACTTTCAAAAAGCCAGGCTGATCCAATCTGGAACATTAACTTGAATACACCAGCTAGGTCAATGAAGGGAATACTTATGTTGTTTGAGGAACCAAAAGATTCATATGAAAGGCAAATAGAAAAGTTTTACAATCCACTAATCAATAGAGTATATTGCACAATTGAAGGGCAGCCAAACCAAATATTTGCATCTGGCATGCTGCCATACCAACACTATGATGAAGCAAGAAAGTACTTTACTGGAGGAAGATTGAAAGACCCAACATCTGATCTTGTGGCTAAAGATCTACATTTACACGGTGTTGGCGTAGAAGATTTCTTGACAAATAAATATGCGTTATGGCTGGATCTCAGAACAACTGACGACAACAAACTGCATGGAAGTGGAAGGCGAATTGAAAACGGATCAGAAGGAATCACAATACAAATTGAAAAGGAAGTAGGGAGTAGTAGTAAATCAGTTAAGATCTACGTGTTTGTTGTGTCAGATGCGCAGTTAAACATCTCTGAAAGCAGATTACAGGATATTGTTTATTGAACGTGTTAAAATGAAGTATCTAGATTTTCTTCCAAAAGATCCACACTGTTCTTTGATTTGTGGGGCAACAGGTTGCGGCAAAACAAGATATGTTTTGGATTTATTACAGACTGTTTACATAAATCACTTTGAACACATAGTCATATTCTGTCCAACCATAAAGCATAACAGAACATACAAGGAGAGAAAATTCATATGGTCTGATCAAAATATATTTATTGTAAATCCTTCTGATCGTCTAAATGTTTGCTTGGAGCATTATTTCGATCTTTTTCAGAACACGCCAACACTGTTTATTATTGATGACTGTGCAGCAGAACGTGACATTGTTAGAAAGAAAAGTGCACTAGCAAAGCTTGCATTCAGTGGACGACATGCATTAATATCAGTTTGGATATTAACACAAAAATACAATGCAGTTCTGAAAGACTTTAGAGAGCAACTCAAAACAATAACATTGTTCTATTCAAAGGACCGTGACAGTTTTGAAGAGTGTCTTAGAGAAAATGATGTCATTGAAAACAAACAGGAGAGAGAAAGAATAAAGAATAATCTGAAATCTTCTAAGCACTCGAAACTGGTTTTAAAAACTGATCAACCAGTTCAGTATGTATGTTTGTAGAAATCCTTGCTAAGTTCTTGACAAGTTCTTACTCAAGTTCTTGTCAAGTTCTTACTCAAGTTCTTGTCAAGTTCTTACCCAAGTTTTTACTAAGTTCTTGTCAAGTTCTTACTAAGTTCTTGTTAAGTTCCTACCTAAGTTCTTACTCAAGTTCCTACCTAAGTTCTTGTTAAGTTCCTACCTAAGTTCTTACTCAAGTTTAATTACTAGATTTTAATTTTATTCTGCATCAAAATAAAATGAACTGTGATGAATTGCTGATGCAGACTGCTACAGATATTGAAATCTGTGACAGTAGGACTATACCTGATAAAAAAGAAAGATTGTATTCACTTGCTGTTTGTGGAAAAACAAAACACTACCTTGGGCAGCAGTTAACTGTGGAAGAAGTACAACATCTTTCCTCAGAAGATATAGAAAAGTATCATGGACGGTATGAATCAGTGCTTGGTTCTAAGATGGTTAGAAGTATTGGACAGACTGTTATAGGTTTGTACACAAAGATTTTTGGACATTTTACACCTCTCGACTCGGAGGAAGACTTAACACATGATCTAACTCATGACCCTGTTGTTTCCAAGTCCCTCGAATCTCTTGCCTGTGGCCTGTATTATCGATTTGGTGCTTTATTAGTACCATTTGTTGCTGGATTAATTACTTTCAAACACATTAATTTTCAGAATAAAAAAGATGACAGATCAGTTGAAGCAGACAGTGGAGCAGACGAAAATACCAGAAGTGAACACAGTGACAAAGAAACCTGGTAGAGTAGAAGCAGGAAAAAAACTAGCCGAATGGAACAGACAAAAAAAGTTAAATCAAAAGGCAAAGCAGAACATTATGTCTGAAGTTGAGCAGACACCAAACATTCCTGAAGTGACTAAGGTCACACAAACTGATCAAGAATTAAAATCTTCATTTCTATCATACAGAAAAGTAGCTGTAGCAGCTGTTGTTGGAGGAGGTGGATACTTGCTTTACAAACTTTGGCAAGGCAAATATAAAGTGTCAGAAACACCAAAATCAGAAACACCAAAATCAGAAACACCAAAACCAACAAACAAAGCAGTACAAACAATAACAAAGCCCACAGTAGTACCTGCAGTGGATTCATTTCATATGGAATAATTTTAATATTTTAATTTTGATAACATAAAAATGAGTTCTGAAAAGACAATAGTTAATCTAGTTTATCACGCTGCAGTGATTGGAGGCTTGAGTGTAGGTTACACAATGCTGGGTAAAAGTCTCCTCAGAATGAAACCAGCCGACTTGGGAAAGTTAGACTTCGAAGACGGTGCTAAACTAATTGGTGTTGTGACAGCTTCCTTTGCAACAAAAGACTTCCTGGTGAAGCAAGGAATTATTCCAGAAAATATAAACATGTAAGACAATAAAATGGCTAGCTTGGTTATGATGGTGGGAGGTGCGATTGTAAATGCGCTTGCATTTTCTGGCAGCAACTATTTGTTTTCTAAACTGCAAAATGGTGAAGAGAGGGAAAGGCACAACAAAGCCATGGAACAACTGGCGAAAGCACAGGATGAATACGAGAAGAAACGAATTGCGCAGTTAGACTTTATGAATGATAAACTCAGGCAGCAAGGACATGCAAACAAAACCTTTGCCAATGTTGATGCAGCCATTCAAGAATACTATCTTGTAACTGGAAAGAAAATGAAGACAAGTGCTCCTCCAAAACTGGGTGACTTTTATCAGCCTTCAGAAGAGCAGAAGGTGGGCGAGATTGTTTTCATTGTTATTGGTATGGCTGTTGTTTACTTTATTGCGCGTGCTGTCAAATCTTAATATTCTGTCATTTAAAAAACCATGAGTGATGCTTTGTTATCTAAAATATATTATTCCCAAAAGGATACTGGAAAGGAAGAACTGCTATTGACAAGCTCAGTGACGCAGCAGGTGTTTCTCAAGATATAGCAAAGAAATGGTTGTCAAAGCAGGCAGTTTGGCAGATCTATTTACCTGCACCAAGAAAAATTACACGACCACACTTTGTTAACATTAAACCGAATGACACTCATCAAATAGACCTGCTGTATTTACCGCATGACACAGTCAGAAGGAAGAAATATAAGTATGCACTGACTGTAGTTGATGTTGCAACAAGATACAAAGATGCTGAACCGTTGACAGAGAAAAGTGCTATAGCTACAGCTGTTGCCCTGCAAGAAATTTACAGACGTGGACCACTAAAGTATCCCAGAATGATTCAGTGCGATGATGGTAAGGAGTTTAAAGGAGCTGTCAACCAGCTTCTGTTAAAACATCATGTTACAGTGAAGAGAGGTATTCCAGGAAACCACAGGTCACAGGCTATTGTTGAGAGCTTTAACAAACAGTTGGCAGAAAAACTGTTTTCATATCAGTACCATCAGGAATTTTTGGACACAGAAAGTAAATTGCGTAACACTGAATGGGTCAAAAGATTACCATCAGTACTTAGAGCAATGAATCTGGAGGTATTTAAAGCTACAGGGTTAAGACCAGTTGATGCAATCAAACAGAAAACAATACCTGTTGCTCCAAAGTCAACAACACCAGTGGCATTACTACCTTTCAATCAGAAAGTCAGATATTTATATGCACCCGGTGAAGCTGAGGGTGACAGCAGGAAGCGTGCAACGGATCCAATCTGGAGTATTGACATTCATGAAATCAAGAGAGTAGTAGAGACAAATCCACCTATATATTACTTGAGAGAACCAGCACCGCAAAGAGCCTTTGTAAAAGAGGAATTACAATTAGTTCCACGTGGTACAAATGTTAAATGATTTTTTATTTCAGATTTTATAGTGTTAACAAAAATGGAAGCAACTTCATTTTTTTAATTTATATTTTTATTTTGAGTTATAAAATCAAACTCACAGCGATGGAAGACTCTGTATTAGAATCTTTATCGACAGTATTTGACACCGTTGAATTACAAGTAACGGATCCTCAAAATGTGCAGTCCAGTGTGCAAGACGCTATTGAACAAATTCCAAACAATTTGTTGATTGAACCTCCAGTAAAAGTTCAGATAGTCAGTTTAATAAAATACAAAACAGTCAGTGATGAGGTGCTAGAAGTTCATGTTTCAACCAGACAACTAGCACTTAATTCTATGGCAGAATTGAATGGAAACTGGGCAGATGAAATGATGAAACGGTTTGAGCAAGCTGCAGAGGATGCAAAGATGAAAGGATCCGGATGGTCAGAAGGTGAAATTCTAAAAATAGAATTGAAGCTAAGTAAATTTGCCCCCATCAGAGGTAGAAGTTACATACCTTTACCTCCTGCTCTTGTCAAAAAACGTGCTGTGCTGAACATAAAGAATGATGATGACAAATGTTTTATGTGGTGTGTTCTGGCAAGACTGTACAGTGTAAAGAAAAATGCAGAAAGAGTGTCTAACTATCATGCATACAGAAATAAACTAAACTTTACTGGTATTGAATTTCCTGTCAGCATTACAAGCATTGACAAATTTGAACAGCAAAACAAACCCATCACCGTAAATGTTTACACGTGGGATGAGGAAGATGAACTGAAACCAGTCAGAATATCAAAGAACTCACCAACGATTGGTGATTGTGATACTAACCATGTTGACATGTTACTAATGACTGATGGTGTAAAATATCATTACACTTTGATTCGTACAATGAGTAGACTGATGGCGAGCACAAGCAATCACAATAGTAAACAAGACTTTTGTAGGCGATGTCTCTTGCGTATTCCATCAATTCATGCAGCACTTATACACAAGCAACATTGTAAGAGCGTTGATGATGCGGTTGTGAAGTTAACAACACCACCGCCAGACAGCAAAGTGTATTTTAAGAATGTATGCAAACTACAGAAAAGTCCTTATGTTGTTTATGCTGACTTTGAATCTATCATTGTGCCATATGAAGGACCTTTACCAAAAGACCTACCTAAAACAGTAACTCTAAGTAATCATCAAGTCTGTTCATATGCATTTATTGTTGTTAGTTCAGATGGTAAACATTCTAAACCGCAATTGTACAGAGGACCTAATGCAGCAAAGAACTTCTTACAGCAAATGAACCAAGTGCGAAATGACTGCTCCAAACAACTGAATCTTTCAGACATTGTTATGAAACCTGAAGACCAAGAACAGTTTAACTCTACCACACAGTGTTGGATATGCGAACAAAGTCTAACACCAAACACAGACAATCCAATAGTAAGAGATCATGATCATGTAAGTGGGCAGTTCCGAGGAGCAGCACACAGCAAATGTAATCTACAATTAAAGTTTGATCCTAAGACTTGGAAGCTTCCAATCTTCTTCCATAACTTGCGCGGTTATGATTCACATCTGATCATGCAGGCAGTAACTGATGAATACAAAGCAAGATGCATTGCGCAGTCTTCAGAAAAGTACATGGCCTTTACTCTGAATAGTTTATACTTCTACGATTCTGCTCAACATCTGATGGGAACACTTGAGTCTTTATCTTCATCACTAACTGCTTTCCCAATCACATGTAAGTACTTTGACAGTGACTTAGTTAGAAAGGGAGTCTATCCATATGAATACATGGATTCGTGGGAGAGGTTTGATGAAGATGAGTTACCACCAAAGGATGCTTACTTCTCACGGCTGAAGGGTAAAGGTATAAGTGACGAAGACTATGAACACGCTAAGACTGCATGGAATAAATTAGGATGTAATACAATGGGTGATTATCATGATCAATATTTGTTGGCTGATGTTTGTTTACTTGCAGATATATTTGAGAATTACAGAAGAACATGTATGAAGCACTACAATCTAGATCCTTCACATTACATATCTGCACCAGGCATGAGCTGGGATGCATTTCTTAGATTTACAGGAGTAAAGATTGACTTGCTATCAGATCTACCTACACTTCAGATGATTGAAAATGGACTACGTGGAGGAATCAGTATGGCTTCACACAATTACTGCAAAGCCAACAACAAATACTTGGACGACTTTGATCCTATGAAACCTTCTAATTACATCATGTATCTAGATGCAAACAATTTGTATGGTTGGGCAATGTGTCAGACGCTTCCACTTCGGAACTTTAAGATCTATTCAGGACCATTTTCACAATGTGTTGTGCTGACAATATTAAAAGCAGGCCCAGACAGTCGAAAGGGATGGATACTAGAAGTTGACTTAGACTATCCACTATCACTTCATGATCTACATAATGATTATCCTTTAGCGGCTGAGAGGTTAAAAGTAAACCCAAGAGAACCTCCAAAGCTGGTGCCCAATCTGTTTCACAAAAAGAAGTATGTGTGTCACTACAGACTGTTACAGTTTTACATTAGACATGGATTAATTTTGAAGGCTGTTCATCGTATAATTTTATTTGATCAAGAACAGTTTATGAAACCTTACATCATGAAAAACACAGAACTGAGAACCAAAGCCGCTGATGCATCAGAGAAAGACTTTTTTAAACTGATGAACAACAGTTGCTTTGGTAAGACAATGGAAAACCCACACAAGAGAAAGGATGTTAGACTTGTTACAAGAGAAAATGAGGCCATCAAGCTGACATCCAAACCACAGTATCAAGACTTTAAATACTTTCATGAACAGCTGTATGGTATCTTAATGAAAAAACTTGTAGTCAAGCTTGACAAACCAGTATTCATAGGCTTTACTGTGCTAGAGTTGTCAAAACTGTTGATGCTTGAGTTTTTGTATGATTATTTGAAGCCAAGATATCCCAAATCGAGAGTACTTTACACAGACACAGATTCATTCTTACTTGACATTCCAGCGGATGACATTTACAAAGATCTAGAAGCTGAAAGTCCTGCAGTAAAAGGAAAAGATTCTTTTTATGACACTTGCGACTACCCTAAAGAATCACCATTGCACTCAAATGTTAACAAGAAGGTTATTGGAAAGATGAAAGATGAAATGAATGGGAAGATAATTAAGGAGTATGTTGGATTGCGTGCAAAGATGTACAGTGTTGCAAGTGAGAAAGGGGTGGTTAAAAAAGCAAAGGGTGTAAGCAAACAGGTTGTAAAGTCGAGCATATCGCATGATAACTACAAGGAAGCACTGTTTCAGAAGCGAGTGTTTCACCATGACAACCCTAAGATCAGTTCCGCGCTTCATCAGATCAACACAACTATTGTAAACAAGAAATCTTTAGATGCTAATGACACAAAGCGCGTTTATTCATCACCAGAATATTCTTATGCAATTGGGCACTGGAGAACAAACGCGGCTCCAAATAGTCTGAGTGTGTAATAAGAATTTTTGTCAATCGGGAAAACCCGCTATGACAGCTTTGTTTTGACTGCAGCGGGGAAAAGGACGTTGCTTGCGTTGGGGAAGTGTTTGTGAAAGGGGAGTATGCTTTGTTGAGTTTCAAAGCAGCCACCAAGTACACTTGTCAAAGCTTGAATCAAATACCCAAGTCATTTGCATAAAGTGCACTCGGTGGCCGCCTGAAAAGGCAGCCTTTAGAAGTTGTTTGACGGGTTGGAAGAAACATCAATAGCAGGCAATACAAAGACCTGGCGCTCCAGGCTGGAGCGCTCTGCTCAACCGTGACTGACTTCTCACAACTGAGAGGATCGTGTTTGGAGTTGTAGTGGTTCTTGCATGGGAGAAGTCCAATATTTTCTGATCTCCTCATTACTTTCAAACATTGTCTTCAAATCTTTTCTCAGAGAGTAGATTTCAATGAAAGACAGACCAACTGTAGAAAACCTGCTAAAGTATGGTTTCAGCAAACGAGCAATCTCTCTCAGTTTGCGTGAATAAGCTGGTGAGATGCCAATGTTTGCCCGCAACCACTCTTCCCACTTGTCTTTGTGAATTCCTTGTTCCTTTTCTTCCTGAAAGAATTTGAAAGATGCATCCAGAAGAGAACCATACTGAAGGTTAAAACACATACTGGTGGCCTCCTGTCTTTGAATCTGCCTGTATCCTTCCTTCAGCTTTTCAATAGCAGCATCTGATGACCCTATTTTCTCTGAGGAAAAAAAGAAAACTTCTTTCCTAACTGTCTTACTCACATCAACCTCTTTTGACTGCAAGTATTGATGGAGTTCTTCTGGTGACATAACCTTTCGTTTTTTCACCTGCTCCCCATACAGAGATGTCAGTTTTCTTTTTGGTTGGGAGAGAAATCTAGGTAGTTTCCTACTTTCTGATGGCCCTTCTCTTTTCATTCTATTCAATACATCAACATAATTATTATGATGAAATATATGCTCCTCAATGATACCAAGTTGTTCTACACTCCATCTGCTTTGTTGATCCATATCTTGAGGAAGAAGTTCTCTCTCTAATTCTTCAGAAATGCTATCTCGAGACATAAATATTTAGCAAATATAGTGACAGTAAAAACACTTCTCTCACAGAAAACACAACTGCACGGTAGGCGACTCCGGAATGAAATGACAAAATCACTGGGCTATGCTACTATCAACACTGAGTGGTGGGCGGAAGTGACGTAACTGTTGCTATCACATGATTTAATCTTGTCTTGCCATTGGAGGAATATAGAAGACAAGCTTGCAGGCTGGCCTGGATCAAAACACACGCTGGCTTTTTGTCTTACCAGATCAATACGGTAGTGTTGCCGACGACGGGCAGATTGGATCAAAACACACGCTGGCTGTTTGGAGTGGCCCAACCAGTTAAGAGAAAGGGGGAATGTACGTTCTGGGTTACTGATTCCGACAGACCCGGGATTGGTTCAAAACAACCTTACTTTACTGTATTTTTTTTGTATGGATTTATGCAGTATTTTTCTGATTTTGTCGCATGTTTCATTTTAGTAAAAGTTTAGTCCAGAAGCCTATTTTTGGTTAATATTTAGGGTCTGTCGGAATCAGTGAGCCAGAACGTACATTCTCCCTTTCTCTGCGTGCGTGCGTGTGTGTGTGTGTGTGTGTGTGTCTCAGTGTGTGTGTATGTGAGTGTATGTGTGTGTGTGTGTGTGTGTGTGTATGTGTGTGTGTGTATGTGTGTGTGTGTGAGTGTGTGTATGTGTGTGTGTGTGTGTGTGTGTGTGTGTGTGTGTGTGTCTCAGTGTGTGTGTATGTGCGTGTATGTGTGTATGTGTGTGTGCGTGTATGTGTGTATGTGTGTATGTGTGTGTGTGTGAGTGTGTGTATGTGTGTGTGTGTGTGTGTGTGTGTATGTGTGAGTGTGTGTGTATGTGTGTGTGTGTGAGTGTGTGTATGTGTGTGTGTGTGTATGTGTGTGTGGGTGTGTGTGCGTGTGTATTTGATCAGTTTTCATGTAAACTTGTGCAAGTACCTGACCGTGCTATGTTTGTACATCTACCCCGAAAAGGTGTAATTGTCGCTTTTAGATAAATTGAATGTGGCACTGGGGTGACCACATGTGTAGACAATTTAAAAAAACCCCATTTTAACAAAAGGATCTTAGAATCCAGAGAGAGAGAGAGAGAGAGAGAGAGAGAGAGAGAGAGAGAGAGAGAGAGAGAGAGAGAGAGAGAGAGAGAGAGTACATCTACCCCCGAAAAGGTGTAATTGTCGCTTTTAGATAAATTGAATGTGGCACTGGGGTGACCACATGTGTAGACAATTTAAAAAAAAACCATTTTAACAAAAGGATCTTAGAATCCAGAGAGAGAGAGAGAGAGAGAGAGAGAGAGAGAGAGAGAGAGAGAGAGAGAGAGAGAGAGAGAGAGAGAGAGAGAGAGAGAGAGAGAGAGAGAGAGAGAGAGAGAGAGTTTAGCCGCTATAACACATCATAACTGAAGAAGTAGGTGTTTAAGTCGGGCGTATATTCTCTACCGATCAGGAAAATATTTAAACGGTGTGCATTCATATGCTGGGAAAGTCTGACAAGCATGTACTTAATGCATGATGTAAACACACAAGTGTCGATTTCGGAAAATGTTCTATCTGAAGTGCTTGATGAAGGGATTGAGAGGAAAGGGAAATCGTCAAGCATACTTATAAAGGAGGAAGGTTTCCGAAACTCTGCATATTGATATGAAGAATAAATCACATATAGCTCAGCCACGGTAGCTCAGTTGGTAGAGCACTGGATTTGTGATCCTGTGTGGAAGTTCGAATGAGGGCTTTATGTTCAGACTCAGAGACGGTGCATGTATCTATATTCCAAACCCGTGTCACCACTGTGGCACGTAAAAGACCTCGGTCATTCTGCCATAAGTGCAGGTGGCTGATAAAACACACACACACGCACACTCATGGGTAGCGCGACTCTATTGATGCTAGCTTTTCACTGGAAGGAAGCGATCCGAATTTCCCAGCGATGAGACCATAAAGTAATAAAGTAATGAAAATGAAAAAGAAAAAAACAGAAAATATATATTCCTTCCCGTATAAATGATTATGTAAACCACCACAGCACTGTCCAGGCTTTTACACTTGGGATACGGGCATCCTGCCATGTGGACACCCCCCATACATCAAAGCAAATGTTCTTCTTTAATTTTTTTAGTAGATTGACATGTATGTGACGGGCGCAGTGGCGTGGTGGTAAGACGTCGGCCTCCTAATCGGGAGGTCGTGAGTTCGAATCCCGGTCGCTGCCGCCTGGTGGGTTAAGTGTGGAGATTTTTCCAATCTCCCAGGTCAACTTATGTGCAGACCTGCTAGTGACTTAACCCCCTTCGTGTGTACACGCACGCACAAGACCAAGTGCGCACGGAAAAGATCCTGTAATCCATATCGGAGTTCGATGGGTTATGAAAACACGAAAATACCCAGCATGCCTACCCAACGAAAGCGTGCAGCTATACGCCACTTTTGGGGGAAGCATGCTGGCTATTTTCGTGTTTCTATAACCCACCGAACTCTGACATGGATTACAGGATGTTGTCCGGCGTGCGCACTTGGTCTTGTGCTTGCGTGTACACGCGAAGGGGGATATAGGCACTAGCAGGTCTGCACATAAGTTGACCTGGGAGATCGGAAAAATCTCCACCCTTAACCCACCAGGCGGCCGCGGCTGGGATTAGAACTCACGCTCTTCCGATTAGGAAGACGATGTCTTATCCACTACTCAACGATGAAGTTCGGTTGTTTTTTAAAACTAAATGATCCACAATGCCCACACTGGTAGGTTTCGTTAATCTTCAAACAGGAAAAAACGTTTGGTGTACAATCGTCAAATTTCAAGGACACAGGGGTCTCTCTTGGGGTAAAAGAAAAAAAAAAGAGGAAGCATTCTCATATTTTTGAAACTGTACACACAATAAATTTCTTTGATGACCTAAAGACTCGATCGAAGTCTGCTTAACGCAAGGTTACAGAGCGGCTGAGTATAGAAATATCATTTTCTTGCATGATCTTCAAGTGATAATTTACAAAGCCACACACTGAAAAGGTTCAAGTTCCAGCTAACACGAAGGACAGCATGTTCTCGACTGGTCACAGAGCTAGAGAATAGGATAGTTTCTGTCTTATTTATTATTTACATACAAATAGTGAGTCGCGTAAGCATTTGCATTTTTGTTTTGATTACATTCCAGGTGGAAGAGTGTTCTTATCCCTTTTAAAAGCCTTGGACAGATGTCTCGAGATTTCACCTCGAACAGTCAAGGTGGGCTATGTCACAAAGGTTGGGTTGAGCAACAGTCGGTATTCCACACCACTATACTCATCAGCGTTGACTTTGAGACAAGGTGTCGGTTTCTGAC